>NC_056725.1:704112853-704357853 GCF_019279795.1 Protopterus annectens | reverse complement strand
CTTGATGTTAAGGATGAATGCTGATGTGCTTTATTAATCAGCGGTTCACTATATCCCCTGAATCTAAATCTTGAACTAAGTTTGTGTGCTTCAACTTCAAAATCCCTGTCAGTGGTGCAGATATGTCTCAGTCTCAAAAACTGGGCCTTAGGAATGTTATCAACTATATGTCTGGGATGGCAACTATTAGCATGCAACAATCTGCAGGTACTATTGCTGGTCAAACAAAAAGGCATTATGTTCGAACACTAATCCTAATGTCAGTAAAAATTCAACTTCAAAAAACAACAAAATACAACCCAGACAGAGTGTTAAGCACTTTTGTTTGTTTAATACAGAACTTCTTCAGAAACAACTCTATCACACAGCTTATACCCATAAATACCATCATCAGTTATTCAATACAAACAATTAGCCATTTAAAATCTTGCAGTCTAAATGTGTTAACTAACATACTTAAACATTTAAAATCAAAGTCCGAACAAAACACAAAATACTTTTTGTATAAATAAAAACCATTGTCGGTTTGAAAAACAGTGTTTACATGATAATTAACTGTTTTTAAACTTTAAAAGGCATTTGATAGAAATTCAACTTAAGTCTCACTGTGTATATATATATATCTATATATATATCTATCTATCTATATATATATATATATATATATATATATATATATATATATATATATATATATATACACACATACATACATACATCTAAGTATTGCAACCAGTATTTTACAGCTTGAACACCACCCTGGTGTGGAATACTGGTATATAATGCCTGCACATCAGGCATCCCCAAATAGGCACTACATGCAACTTGCAAATCATTAAGTAACAAGAACTGATTTGTATCCTTAATCCTGGCTCTTGCAAGCACCAGTAGTGCTTTAAGCTTAACTTCTAAATAAATAGAAATAGGCTCTATTAAAGAGCCCCTTCCAGCTACAATAGGACGACCTGGAGGTTTCATAATAGATTTATGGATTTTGGGCAGTACATAAAAATGTTCTGGTTGTAGATTGTCTACCATCAATTGAGTAGACAAGGACTTCTAAATAGACCCTTCATCCACAATGCAATTTAAATATTCATCTATAGTCCTCTTAAAACCCAAAGTTGGATCAACTGGAAGGTGGCAATATGATATAGAATAGTTTAATTGCCTGATAGCCTCATATTTGTAGTCTTTTGTGTCCCGGACTACTATGGCCCCTCCCTTGTCAGCACCAGATATTACCAGCCTCTCCTTATTTTTTAATTTTATCATAACTGCCTTTTCAATAGATGTTAAATTATGGGAAAAAAATCTTGAAAATTGAGCCTTGGTTAACATGTAACTCATGCAATACCTGCTGTTCAAAAAGCTTAACAGATCCTTGATAAGGTGGTTGAAAGTTAGATTTTCTAAAGTTGCATGACCCTCTCTCAAGCCCCAATGTTTCCTGCTATTTGTGAGCAAAAACATATTCCAAGTTAAGCACACTCCAAAAATCCTTAACGTCTTTAACTATTTCATAATGGGAGACATAAAATGATACCACAAATCCCAATCCTTTATTTAACAACTGTGGCTCAACATCAGTAAAGTGATAATCAGTTAAATTAACCACTAATTGGTTTTCTACATTATTAGAGTCAATGCCTGACCCTAATGCATTATTTAAGTCTGTAAGCTGTTGAGAAACCTTTGATCCACTGTTTGGTTTCCAATGTTTATGGCCTCCCCTTCTAAATGGGTTTTTGATCTCTGATATCGGAGAAAACAAAGTAATAGGTTCCCCTGTATCAGTCTCTGTGTCAGTGTTGGAATACCCTGACGAGGCCTCTGAAGTACTTGACATGTTGTTAGGTTTCCTCAGTGTGGATCTTACTCTTTCATTTCAGTCTATTAGAACTGTTAGTCTCCGTGAAATGAACCGACCTCTTAGTTTTCTTCCAAGTGTAAGCACTTTCATTTTTAAAGTCATTAAAGTCCCGTTGATGCTTTTTAATTTTGCGATCTCGTAGCTCCTTATCATATAAATCAGTCTCTTTCAAAAACGTTACATATTTTTCAACATAACCCGGTTGAGAAGTATACTTCTGCATCTGTTCATAGCATTCATTAGGTTTACTCACTAACAATGATAGCTGTTGTTCGTAATACTCTATCAACAGTAAAATAAACATATTAGATGCTGTTTGTATCTGGCACCATTTTTGTATGAATACTGTGTCATCTGCTCCCACTCCTGGTTGTACGTATACACACAGCCCCTGTGGAGCAATTTTAGTATTGGAGTATGCCTTCAGCAGTTTACAGTGCCAGATATTCAAACGTACCTTTTTTGTAGCCTCCAACAATAACTTAAACTGTTGTTGCATATCCGACTTTACAGTACCTGATGAATTCTTTGTAAACACAATCCCAGTATCAAAAGAGGAAAGGTCATCTTTGTCAGAAACCAAATTATTCAACAATGATCTGAATTCTTGATCAGCTGTCATGTTGGTCAAAGCACAATAACATCCACCTGCTTATAATGTGCCCAGTAGAATATACTCAGTTTGCTATAAACCCGATGTTGATAAATGTTCATTCAGTTCCAACCAAAAAAACATCAGCACTCGCAAGAAAATATGCGAGAAAAATATTTTTCCTAGTAATGTCAGCAAATCTAGTATGTAATTGAAAAATTCAGCCATACCTTATTAAGGTATGATGATTTAATAGACATTTCCTGTTTGAAAAAATCAGTAGTCTTCTGTGCAGATAAATCCAAAGTAATAGCAATCTTCTCTGTTATCCAAATGCACAGCTCTCCTTACTTTCACATTCCCTAGCTACACTGTTCCCTTTTTATAGTGCAGATTCAGGCCTGTGATCACGGTAAATATGCAAATGAGGTGTGAAATCATTAGAGCTGCTGAATCCCAAATTCTCTGTGTAGCAAGTGTAAACATAGTGTAGACACTTCCTCAGTGTTTATTGATAATGGATTGCAACTGTAAATGATTACTGGTAGGGAGAAGGAAAACACACCAGTAATTCAGACTCCCTTGCCTGCAGTGGGTGTGTCACCCAGGTTACACTTACAAAGGTAGAAGTAATTGCATCAAGGTTTTAATTGCAAGTAAACAGCACACATTTCACAGTTTCTGTTCACCAATATCCAAACTCCCCTGCCTTTGTTAAAAACTGTATATTATTGCCATTCTCGTACATTTTAAAGACAGTGATACAAAATGCTTTACAAGACTCTCTCAGATGTACTGCTCAAATAAGAGAAGTGAACACCATTCAAAGAGAAGACAAAGCTGCATTGTTGAAAAAAATAGTCCGTAAATGGTTGTGTGAGCAGTCATTTTACTAAATCTGTAATTAACACGTGAACAACTGAGTGTGTACAAGTGTCATATGTCTTAATAACATGAATGAAATGAGACTTGCTTATATGTATAATGATTTGCATTCCTGCTCCAAAACTATTTCTGTGGCAAAGAGGATTAAAGACACCCTTACTGTGTTTTGTAGGTTAATTGGTGCAACATTTCAAATCCAGTGTGGTGTAAAAATCATTAATGTGTACTAACATTTCTTTTGTATTTTTTTTTTTGTATTTAATATCACTATCACTATTTGCATGGTGCAAACATGGTGAAATGGATAAATCCAATAAATTTCATGTAATATACTTCTGTAATAAAAATTACATAAGCTACACATGTGAATCGCGTGTGTGTGTGTGTGTGTGTGTGTGTGTGTGTGTGTGTGTGTGTGTGTGTGTGTGTGTGTGTGTGTGTGTGTGTGTGCAGCATACCTGCTAAACATGATGAATCACACAATGTGAGAGTGTTCAATCTCGCCGTTTGTTCTTACACCTGGGTTCGGAGCCGATCCTCGGCTCCGTGTCGGCCGCTTGGCAAAGCTCTGCACCGAGAAGAAGCTCGAGACCAACCTAACTCCCACAATCCCCCACTGCCTTTACCTCAGATCTAGTTTGCCGCTGCAACGTTCGCATCATATTTGATGAGCTCGGACCACCTCAAAGCTAAGATTTGTTATTTCTTATATTTTGTTTAAAAATATTTCTCTTTAAAGTTGACTGTGTGTGTGTGAGTAGTGTATCGAGGGTTTCTCGGTTCCGTATATAGTTTTTATATACTTTCTTAGAGTTTATTCCCTCGGGGCCTACTCCACCCCTTTAACTTTACTGGATTGACTACAGGATTTGACTACTTACAGGATTTGACAATTTTTTTTACTGGATTTGACTTTTTGTACTGGATTTGACTTTTTGTACTGGCTTTTCTATTTTACCTAGATTTGACTTTGTTAAAATGTCTGAAAAGGCTAAATCAGGCTTCAAAAGGTGCCAATGTGGACAGAAAATGTCTGTCACAGATAATCATAGTTCCTGCGTCTACTGTCTTGGCCCTCTCCATCTACAGGAAGACTGTTCCATCTGCCATTCTTTCAGTGGAAGGGTCATGACAGATAGGTGCAGGAAACTTATGGATAGGGGCCTTTTGAAGCCTGCATTCCAAGAGGCTCTGGATGCATCAGACCAGGCATCTAAATCCTCGAAGGAATCGAAGACGTCGGAGCCCATGTCATCGGCTCCGAGCTCTTCATTTAAAGTTCGATCACCGGTTCCACAGACTTCGGGGCCGAGTGTTGAACTTTTGTCAGTTACCGAGCCTCGAGTCTTGGAACCGGTGACGGAGCTTCCTCCTCCTGTACTTTTGAGGTCGGCTCCGTCTTCGATTCCTTCGACGCGTTCTTCAAGGCCCCTCTCCGACACCGATGTAGACTGCGTGGTGCAGAAATTGATGGAGAATACGGCCTTATCCAAGCTCATCTCTGTCTCCTCTCAGTTGGTGTCGAGACTCAAAGGCCTTCCCTTATCTCCACCTGTTCCTCCTCCGAGGCCTATCCAGTCTTCGGAGCCAGGAGAGGCTGATCTGCTGATTGTGGAGCCCTCGGTGCCGGAACAGTCTTTTTCTTGGTCGGCACCGTTCACCTCGACTCTGTCGGATCCAGTACCGGAGTCTCGGAGCCGAAGATCCATCCTTGGATCGGGGACCGAGAGTCGGACCGATATTTCGGTTCCGACTCTCCCTCTCGGAGCCTCGGCTCGGATCGACTCGGCTCCGTCCTCGGGGTCGATGCCATCGGTGCCTGTCTCGGGGATTCCTCCGATTTCTTCGAACCTGGGGATGCCTTGACTCGGGACCCGGGGGCTTTCGATCTCATGAGGAAGGTGTTGTCTGCTCAGACAACCACTTCAGCAGAGACGGCTTCTCCTTCCCATAAAGGACCGTTATCCTCCTCTGCACCCACGGCTACATCTAAGCGTCGAGCACCAGTGTCTCAGCCACCCCTAGAGGGTGCCCCCTCTTCCTCGGAGGCTTCGTCGGATGCCCCCCCCCCGAAGAAGTTCCGAGGAAAAGATTGTGTAAGAGGCGACACTTGGATTCTCCACAGGAATCCTTGACATCGGACACTGACTTGGATGAGTCAGAAGGGTCCCCTAAATCACCCTCAGAGGATGTCTCCTTTTCTGACATCCTGGAGATCCTAAAACAGAGAGGTGATTGGCAAGCCCTACCCCTTTCTGAGGATGAGTCAGTCTTGCTGAAGGCATTCGGTGCTCGCCCTTCCTCCTCCTGGGTCACTCCGCCCTTCGATGAGTTGATGGAATTGATTGCTCGGAGGGCGTGGGAGACACCTGACATGGTGGAGCCAGTCCCTAGAAAGCCTAATAAATATATTACAGCCCCCCAAGACCAGGCTTATCTAACAAAGGGAGTTCCAGTGGACGCTATGGTGGTGGCAGCGGCCACGAAAAAGGAGATGTCTGAATCTTCCTCATCTGTCCATCCGCCTAACAGAGATTCTAGGACTATGGACAGGTATGGGAAGCGCATTTTTAGTTCAGCGGCTTTTTCTATGCGATCCCTGAACTATTTGACCCATTTTACACGTTTACAGAGGGATCTAATCAGAGTTGGGAGATACCCTCCAGGGTACTACAGATGCTGCTGTCTCGGAGAAAGTTACAGCACATCTCAGTACCCTTACATCTATTGCAAACTCGTCCATGAGGCTGATCTCATACGCAGCCGAAGGGTCGAGTAGGGCAGCGGCTTCAGCGATTGCTCTTCGTAGACAATCCTGGATGTGCTTATGTTCCTTTGCGGAAGCCTTCAAGTCTTCCTTTAACGCCCCATTTGATGGTGCCACTCTTTTTGGCCCCAAAGTGAAGGAAACCCTTACCCGGTGTGAGCAAGAGGGAAAGACTCTGTCTGCTGTCGGAGTCCGTTTTTCCACCCCATCCAGACCGTACCCCAAAGGGCAACGTGGTGGGAAAATGTGGTTTCGAAAACCCCAAGGCTCTTTCCCAGGCACACAGGGTGATGCCCCCTCTAGAGGCAGAGGAGGGGGCAGAGGTGGAAGACGTCGCCCTGACGGCAGAGGGGGTCCGCAAAACCAAGGTGACAGGGATACACTCCTCGGGAAACCTTTCCAGCACTCCTGAGAGGAGGCCCGTCTGTCCTGCTCTGGAGGCAGTCGGGGGTCGCTTAGCTTTATACCCTCAGGCCTGGCAAAGTCTTACATCAGACAATTGGGTAAAAAGCATTGTTACCAGAGGTTACAAAATTCCCTTCCTATTGCCCCCAATTCCATGAAAAGACTCCCAGATGTTCCGCCCCATCTGCGAGGCCCTGCAGCTATAGAAATTTCAAAGCTGCTAGAAAAAAGAGTCATCCAACCAGTCCCAGCGGACCAGAGAGGATTCGGAACTTACTCAAGGTTCTTTTTAGTTCCAAAAAAGACAGGGGACTGGAGGCCAATTCTGGACCTAAGCAAACTCAATACCTTCATCAAGAAAGAAAAGTTCGGATGGTCACGCTTCAATCGATCCTTCCATTTTACAGAAGGCGACTGGATGTGCTCAATAGATCTAAAGGACGATACTACCACATCAAAATGGCCAGGGCGTCCAGGGATCACTTGCGCTTCCGGCTGGGAGCCAGTCACTTTCAGTTTCGAGCCCTGCCCTTTGGTCTGACCTCAGCCCCCAGGGTTTTCACCAAATGTATGGCAGTGGTAGTGTCTCACTTGAGGCGCCTGGGATTCCAGGTGTTTCCGTATCTGGACGACTGGCTCCTTTCTGCCACCACCGAGCGTCGACTGATTCAGGCCAGGGATTACACACTTCAACTCTGTGTTCATCTCGGAATTTCCGTAAATTTCGAAAAATCTTTACTACAGCCATCACAGCATATCTCATTCATAGGAGCAGAATTGGATACGCGTTGCTTAATCATAAGACTTCCTCCAGAAAGGATAACCTCCCTACAAAACCATATTTCTGTTCTTCTATTATCCAGAAAATCCCCAGCAAAGCTGGTTCTGAAGGTTTTGGGTCTCATGGCAGCTTCTCTCATTGCGATACCCTTGGGAAGACTGCACATGAGAGTTCTTCAATGGCTACTGTTTGCACAATGGTCGTTCCAACACTTACCCCTGACACACGAAATCCACATCACAAACATATGCAAATCACACCTGACTTGGTGGCTTCAGACTTGCAATCTTTCCAGCGGAAGACCATTTGTGCTGTGACCACGGACGCTTCCCTGATAGGGTGGGGGGGCATTTTTCAGGGACAGACAGTCCAAGGCGAATGGTCCAATTTGGAGTACAATCTGCACATCAATGTTCTAGAGCTGAGGGCAGTGTTTCTAGCGTTGCAACACTTTGCTCCCCTCCTTCCTCTAGGGACAATTGCAGTTCAGTCGGACAACATGTCCGTAGTATGGTACATAAACAAACAAGGGGGAACCAAGTCTTATCAACTATGCAGAGAGGCCATGAGAATTTGGCAATGCACATCCCGGGTTATCCAACGTCATAGCGGACAGGTTGAGCAGAGCCATCCTGTTAGTGGTCCTCAAACAATCAGTTATCTGTTTGCATCTCCAATGAAATGCAGAAGCTATTTTGCCCTGTTAGAAGTCCCCAGGGACACTCTGGTTCCTTTTCCTCCTGTTCCCCTGATTGCAAAATTTCTACAGAAAGCCAACAACCTGCAAAGGACAATTATCCTCATTGCCCCATTCTGGCCTCCCTTTCTTCTGGCACACCAAATTCCTGGATCCTGGACCCCCCACCCCTCAGACTAGCAGCTTGGCTGCTCCGCCTTCTTAGCCAGGTCTGATCTTCTTTCCTGCAGTTCGACATATCCTGGTGGCTTCTCATAATGCCTCTACTACGAAAATTTACAGTAGTAAATGGAAGTGTTTTGTGCACTGGGCAAACACACATCAATTGGACCCCGTGATAGCTCCTCTAAATAGGGTCCTTTTAACCGAACTGTTCCACCAAGGAGCTTCTCCTGCCACTTTGAGAGTGCAATTGGCTGCCATTTCAAACTTTCATGTGGAAGAAAGTGGGGCTCCTATTATGGCTCACAGACTTTGTAAGGCCTTTCTAAAAGGATCTTTCCATATTAGACCTCCAGTTAGAAGTCCTACATCACCTTGGAACTTGAACCTTCTTTTATCTCAACTGATGCTACCACCTTTTGAACCAGCCTCTTCCTGTCCTTTGAAGTTTTTGTCATGGAAGACCCTCTTTTTGGTGGCTATTACATCGGCCAGACGGGTGTCGGAGCTTCAAGCTCTTTCCGTTAAACACCCTTATTTGATCTTTCAACCTGATAGAGTATCTCTTCGCACTAATCCATCTTTTCTTCCCAAAGTTTGCTTAATATCAATCAGTCCATTGAGCTCCCCACCTTTTTCAAAAACCACTCCAATAAGTTGGAATACATGTTACACAAGTTAGATGTTCATAGACAACTCAGATTTTACTTGGATAGAACAAAAGATCATAGAAAAACAGACCAGCTTTTTATAGCCTTTGCAGACAGCAAGAAGGGTATGGCAGTTGCAAAACCCTTTCCAAATGTCTTTCTGATATGTATTTTTGTTTATACTGCCTCGGAGCAAACTTTACCTGTCAAGCCCAAAGGGCACTCTACAAGATCAGTATCTACATCCCTGGCTCATGCAGCAGACACTATTTGTGCGGCTGCTACTTGGTCTAAACCACATACATTCTTTACTCATTACAAAGTAGACAGAATTTCTAGGGACAGGGCAACCTTTGGTTCCAATGTGCTCAAGTTCCTCAGGATCATGGAGCTAGGGACGCTACCCAGGTGTAAGAACAAACGGCGAGATTGAACACTCTCACATATAGAAGTTATGTCCTTACCATAACGTTCCATGTGGAGTGTTCATCTCGCCTTTGTTGTTACATTCCCACCCTCCCACCCTCAGGAAGAACGTCCAGTTTAGGTGTCTGGTTTGGTTTTTCCTGCTTCTGCCTTAAGCAGTTGTATATATATATATATTTTTCAGCTATGTTGTTCTTGGCATGAATGTGTTATTCTCTCTGTTGACTTCTGGTTTGCTTGCAAACTAGATCTGAGGTAAAGGCAGAGGGGGATTGTGGGAGTTAGGTTGGTCTCGAGCTTCTTCTCGATGCAGAGCTTTGCCAAGCGGCCGACACGGAGCCGAGGATCGGCTCCGAACCCAGGTGTAAGAACAAAGGCGAGATGAACACTCCACATTGAACGTTATGGTAAGGACATAACTTCTTTGTATATACTATCTGTAGATTACAGTTCAAGTCTCACATGTCTTTTAAGGATGAAACCTAATAAACTCACAATGATAAAACAAGATGAGATTTGCTGGCCACATTTGTGTGGCACTTAATTTCATGCAAACCTGACTTAGTGGCCCATACAAGGAGAGAGAGAACATCTGTAGACAGTAGTCCATTTCAAAACAGATGAACTGTTGCAAACCTGTTGAGTGGCTGTAAGCAACCTTTCCCAACACTTGCAGGTCCAGAACACCTGCAGTCAGAAAACAGGCAGTAAACAGTTTCAACATGGATACATTGTATCCTGTATGGTTTGCCACCGCTCAAACAAGCTAAATGATGTTGCACGGCAGTCAGGACACTTGCTTTCCCCACTACTTAATAATGAATATAAAAATATTCATCTGTTCCTTATCTGTTTCTGTGGTAGCAGGTGTAAGTGTAGGGCTGCAGTACAGGTGAGCCCTGGATTCTAATGCAGCAAAGTCCAAAGTTTTATTCCTGTTGTTCCATTTACTTTATATTAAGGTTAACATGAAAATAATAGAACATAGAAATAACTATCTACAGCAGGTGCATTGGCCGTACACAGGATATCAGATATATATTAAATGCGTTACTGTAGGTATCGGTGTAATTCCGGTTCTACAATTACACTTTCATTTTCTGAACTGTCTTGCCACACTCATACATGTTTAAACTCTCAACTCTTTAATGAATATGTATAACTAATGAGTAGATCTGACGAGCAAGGTCTCAGTTGCAATGAGCACTGTGCACTGTAATTAATGTAAAAAATGAGCATGCAGTCTTCCCTCTAGCAACTGGTGTAAATGAATATTCACAATACAGGTGAGCCAGGGCTGTAATGTAGCACACTCCCAGTTTTATTAATGGTTGTCCACTGAATTAAAAAAAACAAAAAAAAAAAAACAAAATGTAAACATAGTTGTAATTAAGTATGTGTACCAGTGGAGCTTATATGAATTATACATGTGACAGAGGATATACTGAATATTATGTTTTTGTAATTGTCTTGTCTGGTGGCCTTGGATGGCCTTCAGACCTGAATAATGCTTATACACACATGAATTTATAAACCATGACATTGTCAGGTCACACACGTACATGTTTAACCACCCTCACTCTGTCATGTGTATTTATAGATAATTAATGACCAAGTCCAACAAATGTGTCTTCTGTGGCAAGGATGAAAAATCAGCTATGTAGAAAAATATGTTTTGCCTCTAATGCATAGGTTTGAATCCCACATTGTACAAAGTAATTTTATCAGTGTGTAAAGCCACACAAAAACAAGTGTTGGGTCATAAAATGTATGATGTCAGTACATGTCTGCAAAGTTGAATCACCTAACAATTACAGCAGCAACCAGCCCATAAACTTATCCCAACTGGTTAGATTAACTTTCCTATTTCAAAAACTGCTTTCCTCTCTGTTTGGCATTGTTGCTTTTCCCTTAATGCTGCTCAAACACAGTTGGCATCATTGTTCAGGTTTAGGCACTAGTAGTAAATGCGATAACGCACATTGGTGGGAAAGCAGTCTTAACTGTTGCAGTTTTCTCTGAGTGGACATGTCTGGAGGTAGAAGGGAAGGTGTCCAATTTAGGGTACAATGGTGGGGTGTTGTGAAGTCCAGAAGTTTTACTGGACTCCTTGTGAAGTACCGCAGCCAAAGGCTCTTGAAGGGAGACTGTACTGGCTACCCAGTACCAGTCTGAGGCATGGAATGGTCTAGCCAAGGCTGTCTTCAGTTCGACTACAATTCCACACCTTAGAGAACATTCCGGGCCCATTTTAATGACCTCAAAAGCTGCATGAGGATCCACTCGACCAGTGGCTGGTTGAGCCTAGGACTGCTGACATTCCACAGTTGTGTAAGTATAGAGCTAAAGAAAATTTAGACTAGCTATACAGCTGCATATAGGCATGACTGGTATGCATAATGCACTTCTCTTTTTCTCTTTGTATTCCACAACCAGGAGATAATGGCAAACAGGAAAACTCATGCTGACCATTTAGAAGGACTCAGGGAAACAAAAGATGTGAAGTTGGTCTATCTCTCTGTTCATTCTTACAGATGGGTTCAGAGCCAATCCTCTGCTCCGAGTCGGCCTACTACAAAGCTTGAGGTCTTCAGACAGCTCAAAGCCAAGTCCCTATCCCATGATGCACCTTGCGTTACCTCAGATCTAGTTTGCCCCTGCAGTAGATCGGAGGTTTCCTAGCACAGCTTGGGCCAGTATAGATTTTTTCTTATAAAAACTTGCTAAAATTGTTAATTCCATTTATAGTTAGTGATAGTTTTTCATAGCTTTTCATAGTTATATCTTTGATAGCTTATTAGTACTATATTTCTCTCCTTTTGGCCTTCGTTTTTTATAGGCCTTTAATAGTCCCTTCCCTTCTTGGTGTGCCTTTATAATATCATAGTTATATAGCTTTGTAGTTTAAATAGGATTCTTCAACTTTAGACAGTGTGCGAGTGCTTTTAATAGTTCTAGTTCTTCACAGGTTTTTCTTATACAGTCCATTTGTTGTTTAGGGCTTATTACTGTAGCTTAACTTTGTAACATTGTGTGTGTGTTCTCTTTAAAACTACAGTCTGTTATTGTACAGTAGATTTTTTGATACTGTAGTCTTTAATATGGCTGACCAGGAGAAAGACAAGCATCCTAAGTCTGGCTTTAAGAAGTGTCCAAAATGTGGACAAAAGATGTCTGTGACAGATAGTCACATTTATTGTGTGTATTGTCTTGGAGCCTTGCACTTGCAAGAAAGCTGCTCCATTTTTCCTCCTTTTTCCTCTAGAGTTCTTCATGAGAGTAAAAGAAAAATTATAGACAAAGGACTTCTAAAATCTTAATTCCAGGAAGCTTTGAGTGACTAGGATAAATCTAGCTAGTCTTCAAGGTCTTCTAAGATGACTTCTCATGTGACAAAACCTAAAAAAAAAAATCATTGTCTGCTCCACAGCCTTCGGAGCTGAGCGTCCTGACTTTTTGGAGCCAATCCCCAGTCCTGGAACTGGTATCCGAAGTATTAAAGTCTCACATTCTTCAGTCAGTGCCTCCATCCATACATTAATCTCGGTCCACAATCAGCCTATCCGATTTGGATGTGGATCATGTGGTGCAGAAGTTGCTACAGGCACCGGCGTTTGCTAAATTTTTATCTGCTTTGACCCAAGTGGTTTCGGAGCCTAAAATGCCATCGACGACTTTTTCTCCTCCGAGCCATACTGGTCCTTTGGAGCTGGAGGAGTCAGATCTGATGATTGAGCCTACGAAGCCGATGCCTGCTCCATTGCCATCGGTTCCATTTACTCGGACTTCCTCAGTGCCTGTCGAGGAGTCTAGGAGCCGACACACTATGGTCAGGTCCGGGGAGGATAGTTAGACTGACCTGTCGGTTTCGACTTTGCCTCTCGGGGCCTCGGCTCGGATGAGTTTGGCTCTTAACTCTGGTTCGGAGCCCAGTGTACTGGTGCCAAGGGGATCAGTGGTTTCTTCGGATCCAGCGGTCCCTTCTGATCGGAGCAGAGGTGCCTTTGAAGCCATGAGGAGAGTGATGTCCCTCAAGACATCTAGCACTTCATGTCCATCTACCTCCTCCCCAAAAGCACCTGTGTCCACTTCTGCTTCATAGATCCTTTCGAAGCGTAGAGACCCTGAGCCTCAGGAAGCCCCACTGGGCGGCCCTGCTCTTCCGAGACCTCACCAGAAGTTCCCACTGATGAGGTTCCTAGGAAGAGAATTTGCAAGAAGAAGCACCTACACTCCCCACAGGAGTCTGTCACGTCCAATACCGACTTAGATGAATCAGAAGGGTCTCCACAGTCCCCCTCTGGATATCTCATTTGCTGAGATATTAGAACTCCTTAGGCAGAGGGGTGGCTGGAAGTCCACCAACCCTACTGAAAATGAGTCTGTTCTCCTGAAGGTGTTCAGGTCTCAGCCCTCCACCTCTTGGGTGTCTCCGTCCTTCGATGAGCTCATGGAGCTGGTCTCACGAAGGGTGTGGGAGTCTCTGGACACCATGGAGCCTGTCCCTAGGAGGCCTAATAAATTTATTTCTGCCCCTCAGGATAAGTCTTTCCTCACCAGTGGAGTGCCAGTTGATGCCATGGTGGTGGTGACAGCCTCCAAAAATGAGATGTCAGAAACTTCTTCCTCTATCCATTCTAACAGAGACTCTCTAGGATCATGGATAGATACAGGAAGCGCACGTACAGTTCAGCGACTTATGCCATGAGTTCACTGAACTATCTCGCACATTTTACGGGACTACAAAGAGACCTCCTAAAAGAGCTTGGAGATGCTCTTCAGGGTACAGTAGTTGCAAGAGCTTCAGACAAAGTCGCCTCCCAGCTTGCTACCCTAAATTCCATAGTGAATTCGTCCATGCGTCTCATTTCATATGCAGCTGATGGAATGGGTAGGGCAGCTGGTACAGGAATTGCTCTCAGGAGACATTCCCGGATGCGCTTGTGTGCCTTCATGGAGCCCTTTAAGTCATCCTTTGTCAGCACCCCTTTTGATGGCTTGTCCCTTTTCAGGCCCAAAGTTAAGGAAACATTGACCAGTTGTGAGCAGGAAGGAAAGACAGGCTGCCATCAGAGTCCGTTTTTCCACCATTACCAGACCCTACCCCAAGGGTCAAAAGGGAGGAAAGATGTGGTTCTGAAAAGGCCATGGAGCCTTTCTGGACACACATGGTGAATCCCCCTCCAGAGGCAGAGGAGGGGGCAATAATGGAAAATGCCACCCTCGTGGCAGAGGGAATCCGCAAAACCAGGGTGACAGAGACAAGTACTTTGGGAAGCCCTACTAGCGCCTCCTGAAAGGAGGCCCGACTGTCCTGCACTGTAGGCAGTCTAGGGTCACTTTTCTTTGTATCCAGATGCCTGGCTCAAAATAACAAACGACAACACGATACAAAGTATAGTTTCTAGAGGATATTTCATTCCTTTTGCCACTCCTCCACCATTGACAATAAAAATTCCAGACATTCCACCCAGTTACAGGGAACAAGCAACAGTAGAGATCCAAACGTTGCTAATAAAGAGTCATCCAACCAATCCCAGCAGACCAGACAGGATCCGGAACTTACTCAAGGTTATTTTTAGTTCCAAAAAAGACATGGGACTTGGAGACCTGTTTTGGACCTCAGCAGACTAAACAGATCTGTCAAGAAAGAGAAATTCCATATGGTCACGCTTCAGTTGATACTTCCCTTCTTAGGGAAAAACAATTGGATGTGCTGGATAGAGCTACAGGATGCGTACTACCATATAAAAATGGCCAGACCATCCAGGGATCATCTGCGCTTCTGGCTGGGAACCAATCATTACCAGTTTCAAGCCCTGCCCTTTGGTCTCACTACAGCCCCCAGAGTGTTCACCAAATGTATGGCAGTGGTCATGGCTTACCTGAGGTGTTTAGGATTCCAGGTGTTTCCGTACTTAGATGATTGGCTCCTCACCACCACCACCAGACATCAGCTAATACAAGCCAGGAACACCTCTATTACTCTCTGCAATCATCTGGGCATTACCATAAATTCAGAAAAATCTGCCTTGTCGCCATCGCAACATATCGTTTTTATCGGAGCAGAATTGGACACCACCACCACCACTTTAAAACTTCCAGCAGATCCAGAACATCATATCCAGAGACAAGGCTCCAGCATCAGAAGTGCTGACGTTGTTAGGCATGATAGCAGCTGCAATAATACTAATGCCTTTGGGTCACATGCACATGCAAATTCTACAATGGCTGCTGTTCATGCAATGGTGTTATCAAGAGCTCCCAATGTCTCATCTCATAATTGTCGCAAACACATGCAAAAAGGATCTTCAGTGGTGGTTGACCTCTATTCAAGTAACGATAGGTCATCCTTTTATCCTACCTTCACCAGTGGCCACAATGACCATGGACACTTCTCTGATAGGTGGGGGGGCATTTTCAGGGAAGAACAGCCCAAGGCACATGGACCGAACAAGAGACACATCTGCATATCTGTGTCCTGGAGATGAGAGCAGTACTTTTGGTGTTGCAGTATTTTCAGGACTTTCTCCCTCTGGGGACAATTGTGATTTAGATGGGCAACATGTCATTGGTCTGGTACTTTAACAAACAAGGAGGAACCAGGTCCTACCCCCTTTGTTGTGAGGCTGTAAGAGTATGGCAGTGGGCTACATCCACCCAGCGCTTTCTGATAGCAACGCACATCCAGGGGAAATCCAACGTGATTACAGACAAACTGAGCAGAGGAATTTTGTTGCCTGACGAGTGGTCCCTCAAAAAAGAAATAGCAGACTGAATATTCCACAGATGGGGCCAGCCGTGCTGCAACCTTTTTGCCTCCCACATGAACACAAAATGCAGAAGCTACTTTGCCCTGATTCCCCCTCTGGGAGATGCCCCAAGGGACACACGATTGGCCTCTGGGTCTCCTCTATGCATTCCCACCAATTCCCTTGATACACAAAGTTTTACAGAAAGCAAAAGCCCTGGGAACGGCCATCATTCCAATAGCCACTCATTGGCCTCGTCAGATTTGGTTCCCCTTCTTTCGACTTTATCTGTTGGAAGAGCCTTGGATTCTGAACCCAGTTCCAGACCTTTTGACACATTCGTTGGGGCCTCTTCATCCTTGTCTTCAGTCCCTGAAGTTGACAGCTTGCCTGCTCCAATTTCCAACATAGGCAGGTTCCATAACCTCTCAAACGAAACACAGCATATTTTGATATCTTCTCATAAGTCCTCTACTAGAAAGTTATAACTTAGCAAATGGAGAAGATTATCTAAATGGGCTTCTCAAAATAACATTGATCCCTACCAAGCCACAATTTCCTCCATATTAGAATTTTTGACTATGCTTTTCAGTAAAGGAGCTGCAGCTACAGTTCGGGTACAGCTTGCCGCCATCTCTAATTTTCACTTTGGCTTTGAAGGATTGAACATATGTCACACAAGCTATCCAAAGCTTTTCCCAAAGAGACATTCCATCTCAGGCCACCTGTGAAATCCCCTTATACCCAATGGAACCTAAATTTTATGCTTTCACGCATTATTCTCCCACCTTTTGAGCCAGCTTCCTCATGTGATTTGAAATATTTGTCTTGGAAGACTGTCTTTTTAGTAGCCATCACGTCTGCCCGTAGAGTATCAGAGCTGCAAGCCGTGTCCATAAAGCTTCCTTATTTGATTTTTCATGCTGACAAAGTGTCCCTGTGAACAAATCCTTCATTTTTACATATAGTTTGTACTGAAGCCAACCTTAACCAGATCATAGATTTACGAGTGTTCTTCCCCAATCACACCAACAACTTAGAATATATGCTGCACAAACTTGATGTTCATAGCTCAGATTTTACCTAGATAGAACAAAAGAGTTCAGAAAATCATAACAACTTTTTGTTTCCTTTTCAGATTCTAGGAAAGGTATGCCAGTGGCAAAAATAACACTATCGAGATGATTATCTGATTGTATCACCTTTACGTATTCAGCTGCCAATTTACCTTTACAACAGAAAATTAAGGTGCATTCTACCAGAGCATTGTCCACACCATCTGCTTTTTCTGCTAGGCTTCTTATAGACATTTGTGCAGCAGCCACTTGGTCAAGACCTCATACCTTTATCACTCATTGCGAAGTTGATAAGGCCTCCAAGGACAGGGCCTCCTTTGGTTCTATTTTCCTGAAAAACATACTCCCATGAGCCACCCGAGAAAGATGGTGCTTGGGATGCTACCCATCTGTAAGAATGAATGGCGAGGTAGAACAACTTCACATAAAGAAGTTTTGTACTCACCATAACATTCCATGTGATTTGTTCATCTTGCCTTCATTCTTGCTTCCCACCCTCCTACCCCCTCCAGGGTTTTTCGAGGACCGAGAAACTATTTTTGTCCTAGTTGCTCAGTCTTTCTATGGGTTTTCTCCAAAAGAGTGATAGAATGGCATATGGTATTATATTAGCTGCAGCAAACAAGATCTGGGGTAATTCAAGGTGCGTCATGGGATAGGGACTTGGCCTCGCTGTCTGAAGACCTCAAGCTCTTTAGTAGGCCGACTCAGAGCCGAGGATCGGCTCCGAACCCATCTGTAAGAATGAAAGCAAGATGAACATCTCACATGGAACCTTATGATGAGTACATAACTTCTTTGTATGAATGTAGCACAACATAGCTATTATTTTATCTGAAGTACTGCTGTTCTGTACTACAGTAGCAAATTAATTATGCATATCCTAACTGTAAAATCAAGCATGTATGCTTCAGTCTGTGACAGAAGCCAACTGTATGAGTCAGTCTTATTACTGTAGTCAGAAGCTGTGGCTTCAAATACAAGCAACAAATATATTGTAAAATAATTTGAAATATTACATCATATTTTCAAAAGAAATGGCATAAATGCCCTGCTGTTGACTTAATCTGTATTATTTGACCAAACATGTACAATATATGTGCACATTGTAAGGATTACTTTGAGCTGTCATTTATAGTTTGTAGTTAAGAAGTATAATTGTGTAAAAGTAGAAATACATTCTTTATATTATAATAATTCATTGTATGCCACATATGATGGTAATTATTCTCTCTGTATTTCCCACCCCAACTCTTATCCCCTTATTTTTTATACATGTGATCATAATGTTTTGATCTCATTTTCTGACAACTCACAAAATGCTTAACAGCACAGGGAGGTCAGCCGACCACTGTGGTTTAGTCTGCACCTGCTCCACCTGCTCCTGCACTGACGTCCAGCGCATCTGCAACCCAACCTTGGCAGTACTGCCTCTGATCACCCTGCACTATGGGCCCTCCACATCAGGTAACATTACCCAGTAGCTGGTGCAGTGGTAACCTCCAGGAGTAGTGGCAGAGGTGGGTATTTTACCACCTGCCCAGAGGTGCCAGGCTTTGGTGTGTAGGGTTGGTGCACATCTACACCAGATGGAGAGGATGCTGTCTATATATTGTACATAAACAAAGATGTCAAGCACTCCATCAACCAACGGAATAAGGAGACTGTGCTGACAGTTCTGCGGGTGAGGACTGGATTCTCACCCTTCCCATGTTTGACTGGCATGGGCATCAGATGTCCCCACCCTATCCCCCAATCATGGTATCCCCCAACCTGTTATGTCCCTCACTATACCTGTGTCTTATCTTGTTTGTCCTGTTTCTGTATTCCCTTCCTCATCTACCCTACTTACCTGACCCAGAAATACCTATGTCCCATACCCGACTTTCTTCTTACTAAAGTAAAAAATAAAAAGATGTGCACCTGTCCCACAAAAAAAAAATCATCCCATACGTAGCTCTCCACTTTGCACATGTGTCTTCTCGACGCACTTGATTTGGTCCAGTTGGCTGTACAACATGATTGGGGTGTTGTCATCCCTGTTTGTTGAGATGATAGGCCAAATTCATCTAATATTCTCTACATGTTTTCATTTTACACTGTTGTGAAGCAGTGGATAACTGTGGATCTGAAGTTGTTCTCTTTGTTTAGTCTTGGACCTGTGGGTTACCGAATCTGGCGCGGATCTGACTCTGCCACATATCCAACATTTCATCCGAGCTCCTCCCCTACACATAATGCCCCTGTATCCTTCCTCCCTTTAGATCTCGTTTGCCGCTCTTCATGTCCGCATTGTGATCTGTGGTCTAGGCTACAGTTTTAGGGTAAGTGACTTTTTCTTCTCTTCTAACCATGTGTATGTGTGATCTTTGTGTGCGTGAGTGTGTGTTGGGCCTTTTGGTTGGGAGTATGGTTGAAAACCCCCAAGCCATGCTTCCGGAAATGCACAGAGTGTGGCCACAAGCTCTCTCCAGTTGATGGCCACACACTGTGCATTGAATGTTTTGGGGCTGCCCACTTGGAGACCTCCTGATGTCTTGGTGTTTCACTGTTGCAGTCATCACATTTGGGTTATCTCTTCTGGGAATACTAGAGTCTTAGTCAGTTGCTGTTGCTTGAAGACTGACGTCAGGGGTGTAAAGGAAGACAGCTGATGCCAGTACACGAGTCATTTTTGCCGTGGAGCCCGAAGCAGTTCGCATGAGTGTTTGTCAGTCACTACCTGAGTTTAATTTCCGAATTGAAGTTGAAGTCTTAGAAAGGTAAGTACCCCATTGGGGATCCTTTTTTCATGCACTAACCAATGTCAGAAAAAGTTAATAATTGTCTTGCCTGTGGAAAGCAGATACCACACCAGGACTTCCATTCCTACTGCGTCACTTGTCTAGGCCCAGACCATAATGTCCCTCATTGTCGGTTTTGTACTTTAACACCAGAACTATTCATTGTCTGGCCCTTATTGTAGCCAGATATTTCCATTTACAGTCCTTGAATTCTGATATGGCTTCCGTAAGCCATCCAACAGCAGACCTTCCAAAAAAAGTAAAGATAAAGACAGAGACAGACCGCACAGGACTATACCTTCCGACGTCATTACCGCTAAGCTGGTCGTCAGTCGGGAATTCAGTTTGGCACTTTAGCAGCCCCTGATGCCCGCTTCAGTTAATTTGCAGGCTTCTACCAAGATCCTTTCAGTGTCCGGTATGCCGCAGAACTCTGCTTCATCTAAGGGTCCTGCAGCAGTCTTTACCTTGGATGGGTCTGGAGCCGCTGTGCAGGCACCGGCTTCCATGGAAGTCCTTCGCACTACCGAATCCAGACGTAAACCGATGCCTTCTTTCACAACTACCATTCTTTCTAAACCAACGAGTTTCTTAGGCCCAGGGTTTGAACCACCCCCAAGAAACCACCTTCCAGCCATTCTTTGGTGCCTGCTCCCTTGCCTCAGTCACAAATGCTTAGAATGGCAGAGGATCTTATCATGCTGATTAGGGGAAGCCAAGCCACTCCCTCAAAAAGAAAGAGAGATCTGTCTCCAGAAGTTTTGTCTGAACAAGAGTCATATGAATCTGATGCTTCTGACTATGAAGACATGCAACCCCTTTCTACATATGAGGATTCTGATCCAGAGGAATCTATCCCCTAGAGGATTTTTCTTTTAGTGAACCCCTGCATACTTTAAGGGAGCATTTCAAATGGGAGAGTCAAGACTACCCACAGTCTAAAAATAGACTTTGAGAGTTCCTGGACCTTCCAACAGCACAGGCCCTTAACCATCCCCACAGTCCTAGATGTGGTAGATGATGTCTTCCTTGAATCCAGCTTAACTCCATACACCCCCCCCCCCCAATCCCGCTCCCAGATAGCCAAACAGGTACTACAGAGTCCATGACTCTCACAAATATCTCTCTGAAAACTCAACAACAGACCCTGAGGTCATTACTCAAGGTCAAAAAGGAGTTAAAGCTACTTCAGCTAAGAATCCCACCCCGTCGGACAGGGATTCCAGAGCACTGGACAGATGGGGTAAAAAAGTATACACCTCAGCTACTCTTGCTATCAGGGCACTCACTTGTCAGTTCCATATGCTTAAATATCAGCAACATACCTTGGAACTCCTTAAACAAAAAATTACCTTTTCCTGCATAGGCAGAATCTAAATATTTACAGGAATTAATGCACTCTGCTGGTCAAGTAACTAAACACAATTTACACTGCGGTTTTGACACACTAGAAGCTTCTTGCAGGGCAGCAGTCACTGAATCTATAATTAGAAGACATGCATGGCTTAAGGAACAACCCCTGCCAGACCATGTCAAATCAAAATTGTTGGATGCACCCTTGCACAAAGATAACTTATTTGGTACTAAAGCAGAAGAGGTGTTAAAAAGATGGAAGAAAAAGCAAAATCTATGTAGACTGTTAGAGTTTTTACAGGCAAAGCCCCCTAGGTTCAGCAGGCATTTTCCTTCCAAGCACTGGTCCTTTCTTGCACCTAGTAAACAAGGCCAGCCTAGGCCCCGTGGAAACAGACCTCCAAGACAGCAGTCCAATGGGTTGTAGAGATCTAAGCAGTGGACTGCCTCCACTTCAAACCAGGGAGTTTTAAGCCACCCCCTTTATGGCAAAAACTCGCAATGACTCGCCTGCTCTGTACCTTGCCTCTGCCCACCATCACTTAACCCTAGAAGGAAGACACTCCTTTCACTCAAGCACCTAGACCACCATTACCAAGGACCAATGGGTTCTGAACATTGTGTCTCAGGGGTACAAATTCTCCTTCCACACCCTTCCAACCCCCACAGGGTTTCCAGATCTACCACCAATCAGTGGGCAGAGGCTCAAAGACAAATCCATACCCTGCTCTCCTTGGGAGCAGTAGAACACATTCCTGCAGAGCAGAGAGGCCAAGGCTTCTACTCCAGACTTTTTCCGGTACCCAGAAAGGAGGGCAGCTGGCACCCCATCCTCTATCTGTTCATTCTGAACACTTTCCTGGTGATCCCAAAATTCAAAATGCTCACCCTCCAGCAGCTGCTACCCATGCTGTCCAGGGACACTTGGCTAGTCACCTTAGACCTAAAAGAGGCCTACCTCCACATTCCCATCAGGGAGTCCTGCAGAAAATATCTTTGCTTCAGGGCAGGATCTCAGCACTTTCAGTTCTCTGCACTTCCCTTTGGCTTATCTACTGCTCCCAGAGTTTTCAGAAAATACTTGGGTCTGGCCATTGCTTTTTGCAGACAAAAAATATTCAAATTTATCCCTACTTAGACTACTGCCTTATTCAAGCAGACAGCCAGGAAAAGCTGCTCAAAGACCTGGCCTTTGTAAAGGACCTACTAACCTCCTTAGGGTACACAACCAATGAAAAGAAATCCAAACAGGTACCCACCAAGAGGATAATCCTCCTGGGAGCAAGTCTGGACACAGCATTCCAGATGGCATGCCTAACACCAGGGAGACAAAGTTTCCTATCGGCTTACTTTTCTCAACTGGCCACCAGGCCCCTGCTTTCTGCAAGGGAAATCCTGCAAGCCCTGGGGTTCATGGCATCTTGCATACTTCTTATTTCATATGCCAGACTGCATATGAGGAAACGTCAATAGTACATAAAGAGCCTTTGGTGTCACCACTCTCAAGATCTGGAAACGTTAACCTGTTATTCCTTGCCTGAGGGAGAAATTTATTTGGTGGGCAACCACCTGCTCCCACAACAAGGGACTGTCCTTCTTCCCACACCCCGTCGCCCAGACCCTCATCACAGATGCATCAGACTACACTTGGGGTGCATGCTTGGATGACCGGTACATACAGGGCCAATGGAACTCCCCCAGCACATCAGTGTAAAAGAGATGATGGCTGTGCAGCAGGCCTTGATAGCTTTCAAACCCCTTCTCTCTCCAGGGGTTCTCCTGATCAAAACAGAAAACACTGCAGTGATGTGGTACATCAACAAGCAGGGAGGGACTCGCTCCTACCTGCTGTGCAGACTGGCCATAACCCTTTTGTTCACAACCTTTTCCATGCATCTATACCTGTTAGCACAATACCCGCCATGCTCTCTCAACTCCCTGGCAGACCATTTAAGCAGAAAACTGTTGGACCCCCACAGCTCAACAGAAGCACCTTCCTAATAATAACTCAGAGATGGGGAACCCCGAAGGTTGACCTCTTTGCCTCCCACACCAACCATCAGCTTAACAAATTCTGCACCAAGGAGCATCACTGCATGGTATGGAAAGTAGATGCCCTGTCCTTTCCCTGTGTAAACCTCTCGGTCTATGCCTTTCCTCTGCTACCTCTCATTCCTAAGGTACTGATCAAAATAAGGGAGGAAAAACCAAATAGATCCAGACTGGCCCAGACAGCATTGGTACCCTTTGCTGCACAGCCTGTCCCCACTGCCCACATGGAACCTTCTTCAGGTTCCCAACCACCTAACCCAGAGGGCAGGGAAATTCATGCATCCCCAATTGCAGACACTCAGTTCAGCAGCTTGGCTTATAACCTGACCCCCTGACCACTCTGCCCTCCTCAGTAAACAGGTTCTGGATGTTGTCCCAGGGGCCAGATGCCCTAGCACCAGAAAGTCTTATGTAGATAAATGGAAAAGGTTCTGCACCTGGATCCAGGCTAAGGGAGCCAGTACGGCACAGCCCTCCATCCCTCTCATCCTGGACTACTAAGCTGAGCTACTACACAGTGATCTCTCTTTCTCCTCTATTAAAATTCATGCCTCTGCTATTTCTGCTCATTTTCCCACTGAGCAGCCTCTTTTTTCACACCCTCTGATCAAGCAGTTCCTCAGAGGGGCTAACAATTTGAGGCCCTCCAGAAGGGCACCAACACCAGCTTGGGACCTTAACTTTGTCTTGGAAAAGCTCACCCTGCTTCCATTCGAACCAGCTTCTTCTGCAGAGCTAAAATTTCTCTCCTGGAAGACTGCCTTCCTGCTGGCCATCAATTCAGCCAGAAGAGCTTCTGAGCTGCAAGCACTCATGGTAGTGGAACCCTTCATCATCTTCCATGCAGACAGGGTATCCCTCAGAACTAATCCATCCTTCATGCCCAAGGTGGTATCCAGTGTGGCTCTCAACCAATCCATCCATTTTGCCCACCTTCTTTCCTAACCCTCAAAACAAGGGGGCAAGGTTTCTGCACTGTTTACACGTGCACAGACAGCTCAGATACTATCTGGACAGGACTAAACTCTTCAGAAAATCTGATCAACTGCTGGTTAGCTTTGCTTCAGTGGCAGAGGGCAAAGCCATCTACAAGTAAAACATTTCCAAATGGATAGCACACCACATCCATTTCTGCTACAAGCAGCATGGCAAGCCTCCTCCCAAGGAGATTAGGACCCACTCCACCAGAACAGCCTCCACCTCTGCAGCTTTCCTCAGAGGGGTCCACACCAGGGACATCTTGGAGGCTGCCACCTGGACATCTCTTCACACCTTTGCCAAACATTACCATCTGCCTCTCTTTTAAATCCAGGGCAGGTTTTGCCTCTGCAGTCTTGCAGGGCATGCTAGTCAGCCTGTAGCTTTCTTGACTGCCTCCATCCATTTCCTCAGCTTTGGAAATCTACCCACATGTAATGACTGCAACAGTGAAACACGAAGAACATAGTACAGTTGTGTACACTTACCATAAATGTAGATGTTCGAGTGTCTTCACTGTTGCAGTCATGGTTTCCCTCCCTCCTTCCCCCTTTTTCTTTTGTTACTTTTCTTCCTTGTTCTCCTTTCCTTACAAGGGACATATTGGTATTTTTCCCACTGGTGGGGTCCTTCCACCAAAGTCTGGCCTCCTGACTGGTTAGGGCAAGAAAAACTGATGTAATGGTGTCTGCTGCCTTCCTTTATACCCCTGATGACCTGACATCAGTCTTCAAGCAACAGCAACCGACGCATAAATACTAAGTCTCTGGTATTCAGGCCGGCCGAGGGCTTCCCCAGCAGGGATAACCTAAATGTGATGACTGCATCAGTGAAGACAGTCAAACATCTACATTTATGGTAAGTGTGCACAACTGTGGTTTCCATCTGTGCTGGGTTTAATCCCTGGGCACTGATGGACAGGAGGAATAACAATGAAATAAAAAAGAATCCAACCACAAGAAAAGGTGAAAAAGCTTTATGTACAAGCGCTTTCGTCTAAATAAGACTTAGTCAGATACATAATAACATAATACATAATAACACAGGTGCTACAAAGGACAGGAGGAATAAGTTTATTTTGAAGTGCCTTCTCCCACCTCCTACCACTGGGGCCCAGGCCTCTTCTGCTTCAGCCTCTGCTTTCCGGCTATCGATGGAGACAAATCCTCCAAGTCCAAGGACAGGTCCAGGAAGTGATCCCTGGATCGCTTGTCCTCAGCGGGCCCTCCAGCAAAAGTAAGGTCTGCTCCAAGTATGGAGTCCCCCTGGTTCCGTTCCCCTCAGTGTTGTCCGAAGTCGGAGGAGCTTCGAACCTGGTCGCCAGCACAGGCTTATCCTCATCGCCCCTCTAGGCTGATGTCTGTGGCCTCCTCTTCTCGCTCCACCCACAGTCTTTCCGAAGCTGAACTGGATAGGATGACATGGAAGTTTATCTGCACTCAGATACAGCTGGGAGTTTTGCCTGCCTCTGCTCCCTCTGGGGTGAGGGGCATGCAGTCTGCGTTCATTCCTATTTTCCTGTCCCCAAACTTGTACTCTTATACTCTAACCCAGTAGTGTAAACGCTAAAGAAATGAAAGGTTTTAGATTCTTAAGTACTTATATTGCAAGTACAGTCCTCGGGTAACTCGTGGTTTGGTTCAGCCTATCAGCTGCCTGGTCCCTTCCCCTTTCTAGCTACGGTACCAAGGTTACTTATACCCCCCACATAAACCGCCATTTTTAAAGTCCCCGGTGCTCCTGGACCCATTCGGCTGCCTTTTTTGTGATGTATGTAATTAACTGTCTAAATGTTTTTGCTTAAAGCGTTAAATGGCTCAAATTAAGAATATTTTTAATACTTTTTGCTAGCTGATCATAGAGTATTTGCACAGAGGTTTATCTGCCACACATGGTCTGATAATTTCTAAATGCATATAGCTGCTCCTATAAGAAAACGCTGTGTTAGAAAATATCTACTGAATGCAGTACACGAATATAGATTGTATGCTTATATAGGGCCTGTTGAACATTTATTTGAATGTATTGTGCTAAACAAAAAGTTTTGTGACTGGCTATGCACAAACAACTATTGCCTTATGTACTAGTTCGAAGCTTCTCCGTCTGGCAGTAAATGCTGTACTACTTTTGTAGAACTAAGTATGGAACCTCTGGCATATATTTAAGCAATACCTTGTGATTTTTAAACGTTTTACTAACAAAATATGCTGCACTGGTTACAGTGTAGACAAGTTTGCTCCTATTGTGTCTGATGCATGTACTGGTGAAAATAGAATGCGTCTCTAAGGTTAAGAATTGAAGGTATGGTAGAAAAACTCTTAACTATAGGTTCATAGGTAGGTACTAGGCTATCTGCCCAAAAACTTACGCCGCCCCATTGATTAATTAACTGAGCCTCTGTCAAGCAGAGCCAATGAATTGATCCCAGGGGTGTATTTTCCTGTTACTCATCCACTCATCAAGGTTTCTCTTGAAGAGTGTTAGTGAGGGGTTCTGCCTAATGTAGATAGGAATTTTGTTCCAAAGCATGGGTAGTCCATGTGACAGGAATCTATCCCTCCAGCATGTTCTATTTATTATTGTGGTGAGGTTTAGCTCACTAGAGCATGTGGCTCGCAGTGACTTGGATTTAGGTGGAGCATGTCCTTCAATTCTGAGTTGGACATGGCTTTGTAAGTTAGGCAGAGATCACCTCTGAGTAAGCGATATGCCACTGAGTACAGCCGGAGTTTTTTCAGTTAGTCTGCATAGGACATATGTTTGAGGCCAGTAATCCTCTTGGTGAGGTACTTTTGTGGTCTTTCCAGCTGTTGGAAGTGTCTTGTGAGGTACATCCCAAATGGGGCATTGTACTCTATAATGGGTCTGATGAGTAGAGGGGCACTGTAACCTCTTTATTTCTAGATGCGAACCCTTTAGTAATTAGATGGGCCACATAGAAGGACTTCCTAACTACTTTGGCAATATGATTGTCAAAGGAGAGATTACTGTCTACCTGGGTCCCCAGATCTCTTATTCCTCTTCTATATTAAGGGGGCTGCCACCTATGTGGTAATTGGTGGGTGTTTTGCTTTTCCTAAATGGGATGACTATGGATTTTTTGGCATTTAGCTTGAGGCCATGACTTTGACACACCAGGTGTCCGTCTCAGTAAGGCCTTTTTGGAGGATGTCCATGTCAGCCGGAGAGTCAGTTATGGCTCCCAGTTTGCAGTCATTGGCGAACTTGGATGTCCTTCAAGGATGCATCTGCAGTCATAACATATGGGTTGTCCTGCCTCAGGCAGCCCTTCGGTCGGCCGGATTCCAAAGTCTGGGTCTGGCCTCGGCTGATGTCGCACTTTCCCCGACGCCAGAGCGTCTGGGGTATAAAAGCATCAGCCGACGCCATTTTCCTTAGTCTTTCTTGCCGCGCGGTGCCCGAAGCAGAAGCTGTTCGCAAGTGCCGGTCGGTCAGATCCAGAGATTTCAGCTACCGAAGACTTGGAAAAAAGCTAAGTACCCCGTTGGGGACTCTTTCTTGCCTCAGCCGATGTCAGACAAAGTAAATAATTGTTTAACTTGTGGGAAGCAAATACCTCATAAGGATTTCCATTCTTACTGCCTTCCTTGCTTAGGCCCAGACCACGACGTATCAGCTTGTTTAGCCTGTGCCTCCTTCAACCGACGGACTCTTAGACGTCGGTCGGAGTTTGCAGAGGAATTTTTTGGAGCCGCTTTTGCTTATAAAATGCCGTCGGAGACTCCGACTTCGCATATGGTCAAAAAACGCAAGGAAAAGGACCGACACTCGCGGCCCGCGGTTTCGGCTGAAACCACGGCTAGGTCTACCGCGAGTGTCTCTGTTTCGGCCGAAACAGAGTCCACAGCGATTCCTACTACCGAAACCATACTTCCGACCACCGAGGCCAGAGAGGCCCCGGCTGAGTCGGCTTCAGAACTCCCTACCGAAGCTAGTGTTCAGGAATTGTCTGACACCATACCTTTGGACATTTCTACCCCTGCACGTGGGGCAGCTAGGCCCCCAGCTTCTATGTCTATTAAGGCCTTCTCCAGGGCTAAAGCTGCCAAACTTTCAAAAGCTTTGCCTGCCAAATCTACATCCCAGAGGCCTTCCTCTAGTTCACAGATCCTTAGCCTTGCTGAGGACCTTATCTCCTTAATTAGGGGTTCACAACCTCACCCAGACAGGGCCTCTCAACCTCCTCCAGACAAAAGGCCCAGGACTGACCCCTCTGAACCTCACTCCTCAGATTACTCCACGGATGGATCTGATTTGTCAGACCACCAGGAAGGGGCCTACTCGCCTTATGAGGATTCAGATGCAGAGGAATCTATCCCTTGCCTCCCTCCTGAAGAATTTTCCTTTGGGGAGACTTTACACTCCATGAGAGAGCACTTTCAATGGCAAGGTCAGGATTTCTCTGATTCTAGAAAAAGATTAAGGACCTTTTTGCATTTGCCTCAGCATAGGCCCTTAGCTATACCTCCTGTTCTAAATGTAATTGATGATGTGTACAATGATGTCAGTACAGCCCCTGATTCTCTTCATCCGGCCCCTGCCAAACCTGACAGATATCATAGGGTCCCGGATTCTCATTTCCATCTGTATAAAGCCCATGCTGCAGATCCAGAAACTGTTTCTCAGGGCCCTAAAGGGGTTGCAGCCGCTACTGCCAAAAATCCCCTACCCTCTGAAAGAGAGTCTAGAGCTTTAGAGAGATGGGGAAAAAAGGTTTATACATCTGCTACTCTTTCTGCCAGGGCATTAAACTGTCAATTCCATATGATATAGTATCAAGAATTTTTGTTAGATCAACTGAATAAGAAACTTTCTTCTCCTGAACCCTTAGACCGTAAATCCCTTCAGGATTTGGTACATAACTCACAACAGGTTAGTAATCATTTTTTAAAATGTGGCTATGATGCACTGGAGGCTTCATTTAGATCAGCTATGACTGGGGCAGTTATTCGTAGGCATGCCTGGCTGAAGGAGCAATCTTTGCCAGACCATGTCAAAGCTAAACTCCTCGATGCTCCAATGGAGAAACAAAATTTATTTGGCTCCCCTGCACAGGAGATTCTAAAAAAGGTTGAAGAAAAAGCTAAATCTGTGCAAACAGTTAAAGATTTCCTGCAAGTTCAACCACCGAGGTTCAGCAGAAACTGGCCTACAAAGAATTGGTCCTTTTCAGACTCGTCCAGAGCACAGAGAGGCAGGAACAGGTGCCCTAGAGGCAGAGGTCAATCGAAGGGCTCCTACAGAGGCCGTCAGTGGCAGCCTGCCAACCAGAGGAGTAGTGCAACAGCTACAACTACAACCACTACTACAGGACAGACCCAATGACTTTACTCTGATTCCGCCTACCAGGGATCAACTGGAAGCACCCTTGGGCGGAAAGCTGGCTTTATTCTCAAAAAACTGGCATTGCATTGCAAAGGATACATGGACATTGCAAATAATAGACAAAGGATACAGGTTTCACTTCCACACTTTGCCAAAAGAAGCGGAATGCCAAACCTTCCACCAAACCAGAAGGCAGAGGCTTTAAGACAAATCAGCAATTTACTTCAGATGAAAGCTATAGAAAGGGTACCATGTACAGAACAAGGCCAAGGATTTTACTCCAGACTATTCCTTGTACCAAGAAAAGAAAACCAATGGAGGCCTATTCTCAACTTGTCCGCACTGAACACTTATCTCATTGTGCCAAAATTCAAAATGCTGATCCTACAGCAACTTCTTCCCATGTTGGGCAAGGAGTCTTGGCTGGTGACTCTAGATCTCAAGGAGGCATACCTGCACGTCCCTATCCGACCAGATTGCAGAAGACACCTGAGATTTCTTGCAGGATCAGAGCATTATCAATTCTCAGCATTGCCCTTTGGCTTATCTACTGCGCCCAGAGTATTCACGAAATGCCTGGCATCAGTAATTGCACATTGCAGACTTCAGGGAATTCAAATTTATCCATACTTGGACGACTGCCTAATACAAGCGGACAACAAGAAAAAATTGTTAAAGGACTTGGCCTATGCCATACACCTGCTACAGACCTTGGGATACACAGTCAGCATCCAAAAGTCAAGACTAGTACCATCCCAAAGGATAACCTTTTTGGGTGCAGATCTGGACACAATCGCCCAGATGGCTTTTCTCACAGAAGAAAAACAAAAACAACTTCCAGATTACTTCATGATTCTCACAAGACAAACTCAGCTTACTGCAAGGAAAGTCCTGCAGGCCCTGGGTTACATGGCATCCTGCATAATTTTAATTCCTCATGCCAGGCTGCATATGAGGAAATTACAATGGTACCTAAGGAGTGTATGGTCTCAACAGTCACAGTCTAGAAACCATGATACCAATCATTCCATGCCTTCAAAAGTAATTCCTGTGGTGGGCTCAGGCCTGCCAGTCCAACAGAGGGTTGCCTTTCAACAAACCAAAAACAAGGCAAACCATCACCACGGACGCCTCAGACCGAGGATGGGGAGCACACATGGAGGACAAACGTATCCGAGGCCTATGGCCTCAAGGGCAGCTAAGCATGCACATAAACCAAAAGGAAATGCTGGCAGTGAGGCATGCAATCGAGGCATTCAGACCCTTCCTCCAACAAGGACATCTGTTAATAAGGACAGACAACACCACGGTCATGTGGTACATCAACAAACAGGGAGGCACACATTCCTACCCTCTATGCTGGATGGCTATGAATCTGTGGAATCTATGCCTGAATCTCAATATCCAGCTGCAGGCCAAATTCGTACCAGGAAAAGAAAATGCACTAGCAGACAGCGTAAGCAGAACTACCATGGATGCACACGAATGGATGCTGCATCCAGACATCTTCAAACTCATAACAAAGACATGGGGAATGCCGGAGATAGATCTGTTCGCCTCCCCACTCAACCACCAACTGAAGACATTCTGCTCAAGGACATACCACCCACAAGCATGGAGGGTGGACTCTCTCTCTTTCAGCTGGAATGCCCTAACAGTATATGCCTTTCCACCTCTCCCATTGATGTACAAGGTTCTACTGAAGATCAGGGAGGAACAGCCAAAAGTGATACTAATAGCTCCGGACTGGCCAAGACAACACTGGTACCCACTACTGAGAAGCATGTCTCAGGCAAATTCATGGCCTCTTCCCCTATGGCCTCTTCTTCTAACGCAGAACAATTTCAAGACCCTGCATCCCAACTTGAAAACATTGCAGCTAACTGCCTGGAAAATTCCTTAAATCCCAACCAAACTGTTTTATCTCAGAGGGTGAAGGACATTATCCTGGAGGCTCGCAGACCTTCCACAAGGAAGACATACTCAGCTAAATGGAAGAGATTTCTCATTTGGAGAACATCAAAGGGCACAGATGTCACAGTGGCAAACCTACCACACATCCTAGAATACTTAGCAGAATTGTTCCACAATGGCCTGTCTTATTCTTCCATTAAGATTCATGATTCAGCAATTTCAGCAGAATACAATATGGATCCACCTATCTTCTCACACCCTCTTCTCAGGCAATTTTTGAGAGGGATCAAAAATGTTAAACCTCCAAGAAGACCCCCTCTACCTGCATGGGATCTCAATTTTGTGCTGGAAAAACTGACACTACCTCCTTTTGAACCAGCAGCATCAACAGACCTACAGTTTTTATCTTGGAAAACTGCATTCCTTCTGGCAATCACTTCAGCAAGAAGAGTATCTGAGTTACAAGCATTAATGGCAGTGCAGCCTTTTATTATTTTTCACCAGGATAGAGTGTCACTAAGAACCAATCCTACTTTCATGCCAAAGGTGGTATCTAGGGTATCCTTGAACCAAGCTATTCACTTGCCTACGTTCTTCCCTAACCCACAGAACAAAGGGGAACACCCTGGATATACACAGACAACTACGCTACTATTTGGACAGAATGAAAACTAGCAGAAAAACTGACCAGCTTTTTTGTAGCATATGCAACTGCGGTGCAAGGAAGAGCAATTTCCAAACAGACAATTTCAAAATGGATAGGAAATTGCATTCGCTTTTGTTACTCCTTTCATGGAAAGACAGTTCCTGAAAATATCAGGCCTCACTCCACAAGGGCCACAGCCACCACTACAGCTTTCCTATGAGGGGTGGCTACCAAGGACATTTTAGAAGCTGCTACTTGGAGCTCCGAGCATACATTTGCCAAGCATTACAATCTACCTTTATACTCCAGATCCCGAGCAGGGTTTGCAACTGCAGTTCTGCAGGGGATCTTAACTACACCATCCTTCTCTTAGTACCTCCTCCCCCAGATTGGCTATGGTATTCTACCCATATGTTATGACTGCAGATGCATCCTTGAAGGACATAGTACAGTTTTGTACCTACCATAAATGTAGATGTCCGATAGGTATGCATCTGCAGTCAGGATTACCCACCCTCCTTCCCCCTGTGGTATTCCTAGGGTACTTACCCCTCTTTCAGCTAGCTGGGGGAATCTATTATGGTGTATTTGTTTGTTTATACATGTATATAATTTGCAAATGTTTGGAACTTTTCAACATTTATCCAAATTTAGCCTTCCTAGAGGGCACCTGGCATCTGGGGCAAGAAAAACTGAGGAAAATGGCGTCGGCTGATGCTTTTATACCCCAGACGCTCTGATGTCGGGGAAAGTGCGACATCAGCCGAGGCCAGACCCAGACTTTGGAATCCGGCCGACCGAAGGGCTGCCTGAGTAAGGACAACCCATATGTTATGACTGCAGATGCATACCTATCGGACATCTACATTTATGGTAGGTACAAAACTGTACTTTAGCCATAGTCCTCCTGTGTTTGCCTGTACTTCTGAGAAGTATATGCCGAATAGTAGGGGTCCCAGGACCGAGCCTTGCGGGACACCACTTGTGACTGGTTTAGAGTCGGACATGGAGCCTGCCATTCTTACCGCGTGAGTTCTGTCTGTAAGCCAGTTGGCAACCCATCTTGTGAAGTAGGGGTTTATGTTCAGGCTGGTGAGTTTTTCTATAATGCCTGAGTGAGGAATGGTGTTTAACGCCTTGGCGAGGTCAAGGTAGGCTGTGTGAACCACCTTTCCCTAGTCTTTGGCCTTTGTGACTTTCTCAAAGAAGTCAACCAGGTTTAGTAGGCATGATCTGCCCTTAAAAAATCCAAACTGGGTCAGGTCAAGTATTTGGAGGTTCCCAATGTCTTTGTTAATGAGTTCCATGATGATGCGCTCCATAGCCTTGCAGACCAGGATAGTCAGGCTTATGGAGTGATAGTTACCAGGGTCAGTTGTGGCCCCTCCTTTGTGGAGCGGAATAACCGTTGCTGTGTGCCATTCTGTGGGCACGTAGCCTGTTGAGAGGCTGAGGTTGAACAACGTGTTTAGGTGGGGGGTTAGTTTGTTCTGTAGTTCGTGCAAGAAGCATCCTGGGACACCATCTGGCCCCATTGACGCTGTGTTTTTGGCTTTTGAAAGGGCTGTTTTTACTTGTGTGTTCGTGATTTCTGGGACACTACACTTTTCTGGTATTGTTGTGGGCCCTTTTGGAGGTGAGAGGGGGGGTGAAGTTTGCACTGAATCTATCTGCCAGGATGTTGGAAATATCAGTAGGTTCAGTATATTTTGTGCTATTTTGCAGTAGCTCAGAGCATATCTGTGAGTTGCCACTTAGATTCTTGACATAGCTAAAGAAGGCTTTGTGGTTATCTTTCGAATCCTTGGTTATTTTTCTTTTGAAGTTAGCCTTGGATGATTTTATGAGGGATCTTAGTTTCTTACTTGTACTGATCAGGGATGTCTTTCCTTCTTGAGATTTGCTTTTTTTCTGAACTAGTTTCCTCCTCTTATTGTATAACCTGTTTATGGCAGGGGTCTACCAGACTGGTTTCCTTCTCTTAGGGGAGTGAGTCTTGGTTTTGCTAGGGATGGCACGATCCATGCATCCTTGTAGGTGCTCATAGAGTGCATTTGTAAAGGATTCTGCATCTTGAGCAGTGTTATCCTTTAGCGTGGGGGCTGTGAAACTTACCACCTCTGTCTTTAAGGTGAAGTTTCCTTTAGAAAAGTGTTTCACTGTGGTTTCCTTGGTTGGGGATGGTGGTGGGGTGTGGACATCCAGAGTAATTAGTTTATGGTCTGATCTAACCAGTGACAGGTTGACCTCCAGTGTTGAACACCTGTCGCCCATGTTGGTGATGACCAGGTCCAATATGTTTTCACCTCTGGTAGAGGAGTTTACCAGCTGATCCAGGGCATTTGAGTTGATAAATTCTATACCCTTTACTGAGAATGTGTGATAGCAGATGCAAGCAGGTCCATGTCTACATCCCATGAATGGATGTTGAACAGGGATGTGTTCCTGGACCTGGTCCATCGATGGGGTATACCTCCGGTTGACCTGTTTGCTTTCCATATGAACAGACAACTCCCATCTTATTGCACCAGAATACTCACCCCTGGGGTATGGAAAGTGGATGCTTTTTCCTTCTTATGGAAGGGGATGTTCGCTTGTGCATTCCCCTCCCTTCCCTCTCATGCAAAATGTTCTGCTGAAGATTCAGAGCGCAACCTCAAATCTTGCTGGTGACTCCCTTTTGGCCAAGGCAGCACTGGTTCCCTCTTCTACATCTAGCCAAGGGCAATCACCACAAGTTACCCTTCAGGATGGACATACTCACACAGGAGAAGAACTCTCATACACCCCCAAATATCCATTTTGAATCTTACACTGTCGGTGATGAGGCATTGCTTCCCTTTAGACACCTTTATGCCGAAGATGTGCTTCAGGCTCTGCAGGAGGCCAGAAAATCCTACCCATCTAAGTGGAAAAGCTTTTCTGTTTGGTGTCTAAAACAACAACTTCATCCACTGGCCTTAGAGCCTCTAGTGATGCTATCTTACCTGTGTGAACTGATGAATACTGGCTTGTCATATTCTTTCATTAAGACACACCTATCAGCCATCTCAGCATGTTTGCCTCTCTCCCCTCATTTGGCTTCCAGACTAGAAGTCAAGCTCTTTTTAAAAGATGTACTAAATATTTGACCACCAAGAAAACCTATTTCCCCTCCTTGGGATCTTAATTTTGTATTGTAATAGCTGACCTTACCACCCTTTGAACCAACTAAGGACTGCACTCTCCAGCACTGCACATGGAAAACAATTCTTTTGGTGGCCATTACTTCAGCCAGAAGTCTGTCTGAACTGCAAGCCCTTGTGGTCTCTCCCCCCTTTACTGTTTCCACAAGTACAAGGTTTGCCTACGTACTAACACATCCTTCATGCCCAAGGTAGTTAACTAACTTTCCCTTAATCTGGCCATCAATCCTCCTACCTTCTTCCCTTCACCACAGACTTCCAGCAAAAGGATCCTCCACTCCTTGGATGTACATGGAGAAGTCGGATACTAATTGGCCAAAACCAAATCCATTCGTAAGGCAAATAGGCTGTTTGTCTCTTATCACCCAAGAGCTCTGGTACACCCTGTTTCCAAGCAAACCACTTCCTCCTAGAGCTCTAAAACTATTTTCTTTTGCTACACAGCCCATGGCAAAAGGCTCCCTTTCCCAGTGAAGGCACATTCCACTAGGGTGGTGTCCTCCTCTGAAGCCTTCTTTAAGAGTTTAGATACAGCTGCCATTTTAGAAGCAGCTACATAGTCATCTGTTCACACCTTCACCAAACACTACAAGTTGGATATCATTTCCAGGTCCCGAGCAGGTTTTGCCAGGGCCATTCCTCATTGCTTTGTGGAAAATGTCTGTTTCCCTTCCATATCCTCAGTACCATGAGCCTTTGCATTCTCCCTCATGTTATGGATACAGCAGCATATGATTAGAAGGGCAGAGCATAGTTGTATAAAATCTTACCATAACATTAGATGTTCTTCTCTTTTGTATGCTGCTGTATAGTTTCTCACCCTGCCTTCCCCCTGATGCTTGCCTGACTCCTGAGTACCCACTCCATAGTCGCTGGTTTCTGGTGATATCCAGTTCTGAGGATAGTTGCTTGCTGACTTCCACTTTATACCTGATGTCCATTTATGGCCGACATTCGCTGAGTGATGCGGGCTGTCGCACGTACCTTCGCAGTAGCATTTATCTTTTGTAGAATGGCTGGATGTATGAGTCAGTCAGAGGCAGACTCCATTTTATGGAAACAGCAGCATATAGAAGAAAAGGACATTTAAAGTTATGGTAAGATTTTACACAACTATACTTTTTCAGCAAATGAGACAACACCTAAAATATATGCAGTCCCTTTAGCTGGCTGCAAATCCCTTCAGTGAATGTTTATGCTACCTGCTGTGATTACCCACTTGCATGCCATACGGCTATATGGTGTTACTGATTGTATTGGTATTTTCAAAAATTCGTGAAGCATCTCTTGCTGTATGCTTTTTTTTGCCTATTGATATTTTTATTTGTGTTTAATGTAGCAATGACAGAATGTAGATTGTAGTGTATTTTAGTATAACCATATGTGTAGTATCTAACAGTACTTTAAGTACTTTCTAAAATATCATGAATAAGGAGGGTAAAAAAGTTGGGCATTTTTTCTGGCTTTATGAGCAAACATTTTTAAATGAATGCAATAAATTAGATGTTTTTGGTACTGAGGTCTATATTCACATAGATTAGTGAGTACAGATTTGGTCTTTTGAGACCAAATTCAAACTCAAAGCTGTGGAAAATATTTTTCTATTCATCTGTGCTCAAGATATCTGGGGAAAATTGATATAATTATATGATTGAGGATATATGAAGAGGGAGGGAGCAAGAATTATGGTGGGGAGGGTTGCTGACGGCCTTTATTTGAACAGAGGAACCAGGAAGGAATGTCCCCTCTGGCCTTTGTTACTTAATTTTATTTGCTGAGGTCTCTAAATGTCAAGGATTCAAAAATGCATGGATATAACTGATATGGTAAACAAGAAAAAGTGTGTTTTATTTGCAGATATTATTTTGATCTTGGTAAATCCAGAAAATGACGATGTCCTTCAAGAATGCAACTGCAGTCCTTACATGTGGGTTGTCCTGCCTCAGGCAGCCCTTCAGTCGGCCGGATTCCAAAGTCTGGGTCCGGCGTCGGCTGATGTCGCCTCTTCCCCGACGTCAGAGCGGCTGGGGTATAAAAGCATCAGCCAACGCCATCTTCTTCAGTCTTTCTTGCCGTGCGGTGCCCGAAGCAGAAGCAGTTCGCAAGTGCCGGTCGGCCAGCTCCTGTGTTTTCAGTTACCGAAGTCATCAAAAAGCTAAGTACCCCGTTGGGGAACCTTTTCTTGCCTCAGCCGATGTCAGATAAAACTGCAAAAGTTAATAACTGTTTGTCTTGTGGTAAACAAATACCTCATAAGGACTTCCATTCTTACTGCCTTCCCTGCCTTGGCCCAGACCACGACGTCTCGGCCTGTGCTGCCTGTGCTCGCTTCAATAAGCGCACACTCAGGCACCGGGCAGAATTTGCTGAAGATTTTTTTGGGGAAAATTACTCCTATATCATGCCGTCGGAACAACCGACAACACATTTCCAAAAAACGGAAGGACCGGGACCGACATTCTCGGCCCGCGACTTCCACCGACACCACACCAAAACCTACCGCGAGTGCATCGGTCTCTTGGTAGGCGGTAATTCAACCGCTCCAGACCGGCGACACCGCTTTACTGCACACTTCGGTCCTGGAGGCTACCCCGGTGCCGGTTGTTGATTTTCCTCCTGAAACCGAAGCCCAAGATTTGCCTGACACCATACCGGTGGACAAAGTTACTCCTGCACGTGGGGCAGCTAGGCCTCTGGTGTCTATGTCCATCAAGGTCTACACACGTGCTAAGGCTGCCAGCCAGGCTAAGTCTCACCCTGCTAAATCTTTTTCCCAGGGTCCCACTTCTGATAAACAGATCATGACTTTAGCTGCAGATCTAATTTCTTTAATCAGAGGCTCTCAGGCTCATCCAGACAGAGGTTCTCAGCCGCCTGCAGACAAAAGGCCTAGGGTTGAGCAAACAGATACCTTTTTCTCAGATGAAGCCTCTGGTGACTCAGGCCATTCAGATTCCCAGGAAGAATCCTTCCAGGCCTACGAGGATTCGGATGCTGATGAATCTATTCCCTCTGCCTCTCCTCCTGAGGATATTTCTTTCGGGGAAATTCTCCACTCCATGAGAGAGCATTTTCAGTGGCAGGGCCAGGATTTCTCCGACTCCAGGAAGAGGCTTCGTACCTTCCTTAAGTTACCCCAGCACAGGCCTTTAGCTATTCCACCAGTGTTAGATGTATTGGATGATGTGTACTCAGACTCGAGTGCTTCTCCTGATTCTCTCCCTCCTGCTCCTGTCAAGCCAGACAGATATTACAGGGTTCCTGAAACTCATAAACATCTTTTTAAGGCCCATACTGTTGATCTAGAAACTATTTCCCAGGGGCCCAAAGGAGTGGCCACTTCCACAGCCAAAAATCCTTTGCCCGCAGACAGGGAATCTAGGTCCCTGGAGAGGTGGGGCAAAAAAGTTTATACCTCAACCACCCTTGCCATGAGGGCACTTAACTGTCTTTTTCATATGTTTCAGTATCAGGATTTCTTGATAGATGATTTGCAGAAAAAGTTAGCCTCTCCTGAGCCTTTAGATAGAAAGGCCTTGCAGGATTTGGTGCATAATACACAGCAGGTTAGCAATTTTTTTCTTCAGTGTGGTTATGATGCATTGGAAGCTTCATGTAGGGCAGCTATGACAGGGGCCGTCATACGTAGACATGCTTGGTTGAAAGAACAGGCATTGCCAGATCATGTTAAAGTAAAGCTTCTAGATGTACCTCTGGAAAAACACAAGCTATTTGGTGCTAATGCTCAGGATGTGTTGAAATCAATTGAGGAAAAGGCTAAATCAGTACAAACAGTCAAAGATTTCCTCCAGGTTCAGCCACCAAGGTTCAGCAGGAATTGGCCTTCGAAGAATTGGTCCTTTCCAGACACTGACAAGTTCCAAAGGGGAAAAAACAGGCGTGCTCGAGGTAGAGGGCAATACCGAGGCTCCTACAGGGGCCGCCAATGGCAACCGACTAATCAGAGAAGTGGCGCAGGAACTTCTACTGCTCCACAGGGACAACCACAATGACTTGACTTTGACACCGCCGACCAAGGCTCAAGCAGAAGCACCTTTAGGCAGAAAATTATCCTTATTTTCAAAAAATTGGCACGTTTTAACAAAGGACATATGGATTCTGGACATAATAGACAAAGGTTACAGGTTCTACTTCCATACCTTACCAACAAGACAAGGCATGCCAAACCTGCCACAAAATCAAAGGGCAGAGGCACTCATACAAGTTTCAAAGCTGCTACAGATCAAAGCAATAGAAAAGGTTCCTCCTCAGGAACAAGGCCAGGGATTCTACTCAAGACTGTTCCTTGTTCCAAGAAAAGAAAAGCAATGGAGACCTATACTGGACTTGTCCGCTCTAAACACTTTTCTCATTGTGCCAAAATTCAAAATGCTGACGTTACAGCAACTTCTTCCCATGCTGGGCAAGGGGTCTTGGCTGGTTACTCTGGACCTCAAGGAGGCATACCTGCATGTCCCAATCACACAGTTGCAGAAGATACCTCAGATTTCTTGCAGGGTCAGAGCATTATCAATTCTCAGCATTGCCTTTTGGCTTATCTACTGCGCCCAGAGTATTCACGAAATGCCTGGCATCAGTAATTGCACACTGCAGACTCCAGGGGATACAAATATACCCTTACCTGGACGACTGCCTTATACAAGCGGACAGCAAGCAAGCCTTGATAACAAACTTGAACTATGTCATTCACTTACTACAGGCTTTGGGATACACAGTCAACATTCAAAAATCAAGACTACTGCCATCCCAACAAATAATTTTTCTAGGAGCCAAACTGGACACAAACTCACAAATGGCTTTCCTCACAGAAGAAAAACAAGAACAATTACCAGATTACTTCAAAAGCCTAGCAAAGCACACCCAGATGACTGCAAGGAAAATCCTGCAGGCCCTGGGTTTCATGGCATCTTGCATTCTTCTGATTCCACTGGCAAGACTACACATGAGAAAACTACAATGGTACCTAAAAAGTGTATGGTCTCAACACAGCCACAACTTAGAAGCAATCATTCCACTCATTCCATGTCTACAAAAGGAATTTTGTGGTGGGCAGAAGCAAGTCAGCTAAACAAAGGCATGTCTTTCAACAAACCTCAATCAAGCCAAACCATTACAACAGACGCCTCAGATCATGGATGGGGAGGGGGCGCACATGGAGGGCAGATGCATTCAAGGGCAATGGGCCCCCCGGGAAGTGCACCTACACATCAGTCAAAAAGATGTTGGCAGTGATTCATGCAATCGAGGCCTTCGAAAAATTTCTTCAGCAAGGTCAACTGCTAATAAAGACAGACAACACCACTGTTATGTGGTACATAAACAAACAGGGAGGCACTCATTCTTACCCCCTCTGCAGGCTAGCAATGACTCTTTGGGAAAAGTCTCTGAAATTGAACATACAGTTGCAATCCCAGTTTGTTCCAGGCAAGGACAATGTTCTGGCGGACAGTCTAAGCAGAAACATCTTGGATCCGCATAAATGGATGTTGCATCCAGACATTTTTTCACAAATAACTCATGCATGGGGGAGGCCGGACATAGATCTCTTTGCCTCACACCTCAATCATCATCTGAAAAAGTTCTTCTCGAGGACACACCATCCTCAAGCCTGGAGAATGGATGCTCTTTCCTTCAGCTGGAACTCTCTAACAATCTATGCATTCCCACCTCTACCATTAATGACCAAGGTGTTACTGAAGATCAAAGCAGAACAACCGAAAGGCATTTTGATAGCTCCAGACTGGCCAAGACAACACTGGTATCCATTACTAAGGAGCATAACTCGCACCAAGCCGTGGCCCCTGCCTCAATGGCCTCTGCTTCTGACTCAGCACAATTATAGGACGGTTCATCCCAACCTGCAAACATTGCAGCTGACAGCTTGGAGGGTTCCATGACTTCTCCCCATATCTCTCTCTCCAAGAAAGTTCAAGAGATCTTACTGGAAGCACGCAGACCTTCCACCAGAAAAACTTATTCAGCGAAATGGAAGAGATTCAGCATCTGGAATGCCAACAAGGATCAGGATGCGTCGGTAATGAGCATCCCACAGATACTAGAATACTTGGCAGAAATGCTACACAATGGCCTTTCATATTCTTCCATAAAAATACACGCTTCAGCAATTTCAGCAAAATACAACAGGGATCCACCTGTGTTTTCACATCCTTTGCTAAGACAGTTTCTAAGAGGGATAAAGAATTTCAAACCTCCCAGAAAACCACCAGTGCCTGCATGGGACCTCAACTTCGTGTTGGAAAAATTAACTCTTCCTCCTTTTGAGCCAGCAGCATCTTCAGAATTGCAATTCCTTTCCTGGAAAACAGTTTTCCTGCTGGCAATTACCTCAACAAGAAGAGTCTCGGAGATACAGGCCCTCATGGCAGTACCTCCATTTCTCATTTTTCATCAGGACAGAGTTTCTTTAAGAACCAGTCCTTCATTCATGCCAAAGGTGATATCCTGGGTGTCTCTAAATCAAGTAATTCACCTGCCTACCTTCTTTCCCAATCCTCAAAATAAAGGAGAAAAGCTGCTGCACACTTTGGACATACACAGACAATTGCGCTACTACTTGGACAGAACAAAAACCAGCAGAAAGTCTGACCAACTATTTGTAGCTTACGCTGCTGGAATACAAGGAAAGGCAATTTCCAAACAAACCATTTCGAAATGGATTGGACACTGCATCAGATTCTGTTACTCTTTCCATGGAAAAGGTGTGTCAGCCAATATCAGGCCACACTCCACCAGAGCTATAGCCACCTCCACAGCCTAAGAGGGGTGGCTACAAAGGACATTCTAGAAGCTGCTACATGGAGCTCCGTGCATACATTTTCCAAACACTACAACCTGCCTTTATATTCCAGATACCGAGCAGGCTTTGCTTCGGCAGTCCTGCAGGGCATTTTAGCTACACCATCTTTATCTTCGATCCTACCACCCCCAGCTTGGCTATGGTATTCAACCCATATGTAAGGACTGCAGTTGCATTCTTGAAGGACATAGTACAGTTTTGTACCTACCATAAATGTAGATGTCCGATAGATATGCAACTGCAGTCACATTTTCCCTCCCTCCTACCCCTCTGTAATTTCTCCTTTTTGGGTCCACTTCCCTTTTTCAAAATAGCTGGGGAATTCTGTTATGGTGTATCTGTTTATTACTGTTGTGCATGTCTGGAATTTTTTATCCAGTCTCTAAATTTAGCCTTCCTTGGAGGGCACCTGGCATCTGGGGCAAGAAACACTGAAGAAGATGGTGTCGGCTGATGCTTTTATACCCCAGCCGCTCTGACGTCGGGGAAGAGGCGACATCAGCCGACGCCGGACCCAGACTTTGGAATCCAGCCGACCGAAGGGCTGCCTGAGGCAGGACAACCCATATGTAAGGACTGCAGTTGCATATCTATCGGACATCTACATTTATGGTAGGTACAAAACTGTACTTTTTGGTGTTGTGGAACATAGTAAGACAATTTTAAATATTTTTGGAATGTAAAACAAATGAAGATAAAACAAAGGTTACAGTGGTAAATCATGCACCCACATATGAATTGGTTTGGCAATACTCATACTTATGAGAACATGATAAGATGAAATATTTAGGTTTGTGGATTAAAAAGGATTCTGTTATGGCAGTTAAGGGTATGTGGGCAGGGGTTAAACAGACAATAATATAAAAACTGAGAAACTGAAAGCTCTTGATTATGCATATGTATAATAAGATGCAAACAGAAAAATATTTTTAACGCCTTTAATCTTATGTTCAGGTTAGGCATATTTTTTCAACCCAGAGAAGTTGCAGATGGCAGTTGGTAGAGGGTTAAAATAATTTATTGGAGGAGACAAGAGTTAAGTAGGATAAAGTTCATCATGAGATCACTATTACAGTAGCATAAAGCTGTATGGGACATAGATTAGATACAGATGCCTGTCCAGTATATTAAAACTTTTGGACACCTTCCTTATTCACCACAAGTCTACTCATGTTAGTTTAAAAAGGGTGTATGGGTGCCATAATTCAAAACTTCCTTGTTGTTGATTTGCTTAAACACCTCCGCCTATTGTCTCACTATCAAATTGATGGAACAGCTACACAGTGCATGCACAGCCTTTAATCAGGCTAACCTACATTACTACAGTTGGAAGTTCTGTACCACATGGTTCACTAATCGCTTATTGTCTTAACTATACTACTACCTAGCAGTGTAGATGTTAACTGTGGCCCTTATACCACCAACAATCATAAATTCCACTCCAGAAATCCCCTCCACAGAATCCCTAAAGGTAAATCCAATTCTTATTGAACGCCTGCTATTTAAATGACAAGGAGGTGAAATTTAAACTTTGGGCTGAATCCAGCCAATTGTATGTACAAAACTTAGTTCAGACTGCTGTCGGAGTAACTTTGAGCTTCTCCCCTGATTGTGTTTGCTTCCAGAGTCCTCTTTCTATAATGTGTTGGGGGTCTCGAGCATAGTTTTTGCTTAGCTGTATCTGTGATTGCTTTCGGCTGGGGTGTAATTTGTGTATAAACCTTAGTTCAAACAGCTGCTTGTGGTACTTTGATTTTCTCCCTGATTATGTTTTCTTCTTGAGTCCCCCTTTTTTAAAGTTTTGGGAGTCTCAAGCACAAATCATGTGAGACGATGTCTGTTTACAGTAGGCTGGGAGGGGTTTAATTTATGTACAGACCTTACTCCACGAGTACTGTTCCCCAGAGGTTAGATTATCCTTTGCAGGGCTTTCAGTGCCTTTCTTTCCCATGGTGTCTACCCTTGTCACTACTCCTTCAGCCAGTATTTATTATTGCGTGGTTTCTTGCAGAATGTCTCGTTTCCCACTAGTCTTCAGAATGTTTGTAGAAGCATATAGGAAATGTTATCATTACTAATTCCAGTAACAGTGATCAACTTTGTGTGGTTGAAGTCCTCCCCTGACCTTGGCAAGTTGGTTGTTTTCTTTTGGTGGAGAGAGGGATATAATTTATAGAACTGAATTTCCCAGTAGCTATTAAGATGTTGCACTACCAATCCAGTAATATTGCACCATGGTACATCTTGAGGCCCTGAGTTTCTATTTTGTAGGTTGCTGCCTATTTGTGATTATCTGATTGCCCTTTGATGATCTGGAACAAATCAAGCATCGACAGACTCCTCACTGAGGAGACCATAGTAGCAAGTGATATATATTTTTGATTACTTTACTTTATTTGCATTTGTGATCCAAGAATGTCCAACTGGGTCTAAAACCCTTTTTCAGTGGTGGCCAAAGGAGAAGCCCCATAGTACATACAAAAATAAATTAAGACAAAATCGGTATGAAAAGAAGAACGATAACAAAGCATAAAAAAGTTGTACTATTTACAAAAGATGAAAAACAGATATTATATAGATGATTAAGTAAGACAGTTAAAACTGCAGATGTAATTGTTAGGCAGTTAAAAAGTGCAGATTGTGGTATTTACAAAGGGTGAAATGACATTGCAAAGTCATCTTTAAGTAAAGAAATATACATGAATTGTTTTACATTACATTTTTTGGTCCCTTGCATCATCCTACGATCTTCCTACCCAGTGCTCCACATCCACGCCAGGACTACCAGCACTTTCAATCCACGTGGGCTTTCTCTGATTCTGCTGGGGCCAATTGCGGAATTTAAGGGCAACCTGGGGGATCTTGGCTGTCAATATTCTTCTAGGTTTTTTCTGATATACACTACATTACACTCCCCCCCCCCCCAGCACGGTATATGGTGATGCTTGAAGGACAGGTATACAGTGGGGTATTGTGGCATATCAACGTGTCACCATGGCAAAATCAACTACACCCTCTCATGCAGCATTGCCCAGCCTCTGTCAGGACACCCAAAAAAAATGCCTACCTTCTAGGGAATGGTCCCAACCTTCCCTCCCCTTCCACTCAGTTACCTAAGCCGCTAATCGAATCTGGTTTAAATGGGCTGTAGTCAGAACTTTATTCCTCTGCATTACCAGAGAAGTTTAATGTAAATTTATTGCTATCCATTTTCTCATATATGTAGAACTATGGGTAGTAAGAAAGCCTATCTGAACAGTGGACAGTAATGAAATGAATGCCCTGCAGACTAAGCTGTAGAAGTAACCAAGTTCAAGATATTAAGAATACTTGCATAGTAAAAGAGTTAGAGATATGTAAGTGAATAAGCTGCTAAAGTATTATCTGTAGCTAAATTTGTAATAATTATTAAAGCAGTAATCGACGACTGTGTGTCAGTATATCAAGATTTACCCATAGTTGGTGCGGTTTGATTAAACAAAGCCAACCATGGGTAGATCCCATACAACCAAACCACTACCACAAACTGCCTTAATACCTTTTAAGCACTTGTTTTCTGAGGACACACATCAGATATTAAAGGAGACAAGAAAATCTGCTACTAGAAAATAATATATTTACAAATGGAGAATGTTTTCTAGTTAATGCCAAAACAAGAACCAGGACCTTTTAAGGTTGGTGTTTCTCTGATTTACAGGAGTTGTGTGAAGTGCTCTCCTCTGTCTTCTCTATCAAGGTTAATTTGTTGCCATTTCAGCATGTCCTTCGCATGGAACCCCATGTTTAATGCAGCCTCATTTGAAAATGTTTTTGAATACAAAGCCTTATTTCTGTCTTGTAAAAATGAACTCTTGCTCCATTTGAGCTAACTTATGCTGACTTGAGGTTCTTGGCATAGAAGACAGTTTTGCTGATTATTTCTGACTTCTGCAAGAAAAGTACTTGTGTTGCAAGCTGTCATGGTGTAACAGCCTTATCCTGTTTTCCTCAAAGATAGGTTTTCCTTAAGAACTAGTCTTTCATTTATGCATCTTAAATCTCAGACATAAAATCTATGAGGGAGTTCCTTCTTCTCTTACTTTTTTGTCTTGGACTTTGTTTGGCAAGGACAACACAAGTTGGTATTGATGTTGAAGGCCTGAATGCACATATCAGGACAGACCGAGCAGGATTTGAGGACTGCCTGTATCCACATGGGTGGGAAAACAAGAATAAAGAAAAACAGACCATTCTAGACTTCTGTTTGGAAAATGGCTTGATGGTGGCCAACGCAAGGTTCAGCAAAAGACAGTCACAAGATCATGTAATCATGTAAAGGTGTGGCTAGCATGCAACTCTGGTATATTCCCTCCTAGTAAGGAAAGAGCATTAGGGTAGACTCAGCAGTTTATTTATTGACATTTGTTTACTGGGAAAGTCTGACTTAGTCATAACAGCCCATTTTTAGCAGAGGCTTGGGAACAAAAGCTCCATTTATCAGAGAAAAAAACATTTCAAAGACATTAAATAAAAACAACTGAAAATTGTACATTTCAAAAATCAACATATTGTAATGTATAGAGAGATAAAAATGTTACAAAGAGAACAGTGAGAAAAACAAAACACTATACAATTCTGAAGATCATCCTTTTGGCAATTCACAGTAGTAGTAAGTAAAAGTTATATGTTTAGTAATATCGTAACTATAACGTACGGAAGAGATTAGGATAGATTAGTATAACTGGGGAGGAGGTGATCGGAAAAGGGTATGTGAAGTGGTAGGTCAGGATAGCAAGGTGAAGATGAGGAAATAGTGATGGGCAGAGAATCTGTACAGACGGGTGGGTAAAAGTAGACAAGATTGAGGTTCATCCAGGTGTATAGCATGAGCAGAGCCATGAGTAATAGGTGGTCTTTCAGAAGATGCTTGAAGGAAGGAAGGTAAGTTAAAATTGTAATGAATAGAAGGCTATATCCAATTGCTTTTTGAGGTTTATATATGGTGAGCAATTGCAAAATAATTCCCAGTAATACCATTGACCCACAGTAATATAAACCACTGGTTGCCAAATCAGCTGCAGGTCAGTAGTCAAAGAAGGCTCTGTGGTCAATAGAGACAAAGTTGATGATTTAGAAGTTGTTTGGAGGAAAAGCACACAATTTCAAGGAAATACTCAGGGCTCTAGCTCCACAGGAAGAGGAGGAAATAGGTGATGTTTAAGTACAATGGCAGTACCTCAAAACCACATGTATGAGGACTAAAGAACCTATATGTGGCCAAGTCGAGTATGAAAGTAATGTACATAAAAAAACTGGTGGAGAGATGCAGAAGTCCAGGTTGTCATCAGAAGAAAGGAGTGCTTGAAAAAGTGGGAGATAGCAACCAGAAGGGACCATATGCAGTAGTGAAGAACATGGCATCAGAGGCGCACTACTAGCTTCTGGTAAGTAACTCAGTGGATGGCACAAAGAAACTATCGGGTTGCAAGACGAAGACAGAAGGATGAAGAGAGTCATCAGACACCGATGATAAGGGATGCCAGCAACAACCAGCTCACCAGACCACAGGGCATCCAACGCAAATGCAGGGAGTACTTCCAGTAGCTTTTGAATGATGAAAACCCCACAGAAGCTGTAGTGTCCCAGACAGCCTGTGATAAGAGAAAAGGAAGAGCCCACCCTAGTAAGAGCTCTAAGGAAAATTAAGTCAGGGAAAGCAGCAGGCTCAGAGGAGGTCATGGAAGATGCGATCCAAATGTTAGGTGAGTTACGGGAGAAATAGCTTTTGAGGGGTAGTCATAACATTGTGGAGAGAAAGGCATATCCCAGATTACTGGGCAGTAAGCATTCTAGTGCCAATGTAGAAGTAGAAACAGACATTCACAACTGTGGGTAAGTACAGAGGTATCAGACTCTGTCACATTGTATGAAAGAAAGTGTTACTGATAAACAAATATGCATAGTAGTAGAAATTAAGACATTAAAAAATAAATTAAGACAGGCGAATAATTCAGATTCAGGTCAGGATGCAGCATAAATGACCCAGTGTTTGCATTGAGACTGATAGTGGAGTAGAAGCTAGAGATGAGGAAAGAGAGGCCAAGTGGACATTCCTAGACTTGGTGAAAGCTTATGACAAGGTGCTAAGAAATCTGATTTGGGCAATCCTGTGATGATTCTAAGTCCCAGAAACATTGGTAGAATTACTGTAGGCTATGTGCAATGACCCAGTGACACAATTACTAACACTGTACAGACAGAAGGGGCTGCCAGTGGGAGTATGCATGTTTCAAAGTTCATCTCTGAACCCACTGCTTTTCATACTTGTGATGGACTGTATTAGCAAACATGTCAGAGAGGACAGATAAGGAAAGCTGCTGTATGCAGATTATGTGGCATTGCAGGCAAACTCTATGCAAGACCTTCAGCAAATGATAGGGGAATAGAATGCAAAGTGAAAGCATACAAGGTGAAGCTGAGTACAGATAAGAGGGCTTTGATGTCAGCATTTAGAGGAAATCAGAAGAAGCTGAAAAACTGAGAAGGAAAAATAGTGGAACAAATTTATAGAATGTCAGGGATGGTGTATGACAGAAAAATACCAAAAAAGCTGAAAGGTAAGCTGTACAAAACAGTGGTATGACCAGTGCTACTGCGTGGTATAGAAACCTGGACATTGAAGGCAGAGCAGTTGAGGAAGCTAGAGGTGGTAGGTTCATAGTTATGTACTAGGCCTCTGTAAGCCTAGCCATACAATCCAACCTAATTGTGTCTGTGTATCGTGGGTGGTTATTAGGAGGGGGTATGTTAGTTAGAAAGTTATTAGAAGTTATGTGGTGGGGGTTGTTAGGGTGATTCTGTCTGCCTCTGTTGTCAGAGACGTGGAGGCCAGACTCAAGGTGAATATCTGATTTCTCATCCATTGGTCAAGGTTACATTTAAATACTTTGCTTCACATGGATGGGGTGTCTGTTCCAGAGCTTGGGGATTCTCAGAGACCCATATCTGTCTCACCAACATGTTTTATGTCACAAACAAAATTTAAATCCTTGGATCAAGTTGTTCTGATGCTATTAGTTTTGTGTTGTGCAAAGTGCCCATCAGAGATGGATCAGAGGATGCATTTGTATGCTAGACATAGATGACCTCTCAGTAAACTGTAGGAGACATGGCATAAAGATAGCTTTTTAAGGCTGTCTGTATAGGACAATGTGCTTATACCCTGGATTCTGCTGTTAAGGAACCTTTGTGAGTATTCCAGCTGTTGCATATATCTGTTTAGATACATGCTAGAGGTGGCATTATACTTACAGATGAGTCTGGTAAGGGTCGATTAAAGTGGCAATATGACTTTCTTGCACACGGATGCCATGCCTATACCTAAGTTGGGTGACAAGAATGATTTTAATGTTACTTTGGCCTCAAGTTGGTCAAAGGTCAGATTACTGTCTATATTTGTTCCCGGATCCTTGACTACTGGTCAACTCATAGGTGTGTCTTAGCAATGGAGTAATTAGCTTGAGTGGCAGTCTTCCCAAAATGCACTATAATGCATTTCTTGACCTTGTGTTTTAGTCTTTGACTTTGGAAATAGTTTTTTTTTGTGTGCATTAGACCCTCTTGCAAGACGTTTGTGCCATCGGGAGATTCTGTGATAGCTCCCAATTTGCAGTCACCTGCAGTCAGTCAGCCAAAGGCTCTTGACTTTAGCTTTTGTCTCCAAGAAGTAGATGCCAAATAGGAGTGGTCTCAGCTTGCAACCTTGAGGTACACTGCTAGTGAACCGTCTCTTAGTGGAAGTGGTATAACCAGTCATAACGTCCTGTGTTCTATATGTGAGTCAGCTGGCAATCCTTCGAGTTATGTAGGAGTTTATACCTTGTTCAGTGAGTTTTCAACTGTACCAGAGTGGGGTGTGGTATTGAAGTCTTAAATAGATCCATGTTAAGCATTATTCACAGTTTTCCCCTCATCCACTGCCTTGGTGACCTTCTCAAAGAAGTCCACCAGGTTTAGTAGGTATGATCTTCCCTTGACTAAGCCATACTGGGTTGGGTCCAGTGTCTGAAGGTTGCTATGTCGTTGTTGATCATTTCCATGATAATTTTTTCCATGGCATTGCATATTAGAGTAGTCAGACTAATATGTCTGTATCTTCTGGGGTCTGTTGGTGGTCTAGCCTTGTGAAGTGGGATAGCTGTTGCAGTCTTCCATTGTTGTTGTACAAAGCCTGTTTTGATGCTTTATTGAAAAGTGACAAGTGGTCCTGAAAAGTCATGTTTCCAGGTATTAATGAGGCATCCCTGGATATTGTCATGGCTCATTGAGGCTATGTATTTAGCCTTAGTGAGCTAAGAAGCAAGACCTGATCTCTGGTAATAGTTGTGAGGGTTATGCTAGTTGATATTTCATGGAGGGAGGGGGGAAGAGTTGGGGGTGAAGTCTGAGCTGAATTTGTCGGCCAGCAAATTTGCTGTGTCGCTCTGCTCAATGAAGATGGCTCCATTGACCACTAGTTTGACACACTGATGTGTGCTGCATTTGAGATTTTGGACATATCTGTAGAAAGCCTTGTGGAGATCTTTAGCCTTTGAGGTTATCTCGACCTTGTAATTGGCCTTGTTTGAAGTAGTCGTCTTAGTTTCACGTATAGTTTAATTAGTGAGCTGCTATCATTATGTCTTGTTGCTCTTCCAGATTTTAGCCATGACTTTTTTTTCCTTTTGTTATATACCTTATTAAAGTTAAGATTTAACCAATGTGCTTTGTTTTTAGACTATTTTGTTTTGGTCTTCCTTCTAGTAGATGCAGCAGCCTCTCTGTGCAGCCTTTTACATGGTTGTACAGGGTCTCTGTAAGCAATTCTGCATAGGTTGCGGTCAACTTGGGGTGGGGCAGGGCATCGAATTTTGACAAACTATCACTGTGAAATTATTCCTAACTGTTATATAGTTTGCTGTATTTACACAGTTGATTTTTAATTTGAAGTAGACAGGTTTGTGGTCTGGCATCACAACTGAGGATGCGACAGTTGGGGGGGGGGGTTAGTGCAGTCTCATATTGGTGAGTACCAGGTCCAGTATGTTTAAATCTCTGATGGGTGTCTGCACTAAATTGAAAAATGTATTTGTGTTGTTAAAGTCCAGCAATCATTGTACCTGCAAGTATGAGGCAGTGTATGTTTCCCAGTCTGTAGAGGGTAGTTAGTCTCCCATGAATAGGACATTTGGTTTAATGGTGGGAGTCTCCAGCAGGTCTTGGTATGAGATATGGGATTCTAGGAACATAGAGGCTGACTTAGTTTGCTAAGACATGGTATGCAAGTTTGTGTTGATTTGTATGTGAATAAATTCCAGAGCATTGTCCTGTTTGACTAATGTAGAATTATGCTTGTGGCTAATATAGATTGAGACTCCTCCATGTTTTGTCTCTGTATGTGCAGCTCATAGTCTAAATGTGTGGGAGGCACTAAAGCTTTTCCCTGGCCAGAGTACATTCTACAGATTTAAACCATGTCTTAGTAATGAGACAGATGTTTATATTCTCCTGAGTGAGGAGGGCTTAGCTTGTAGGTTGCGAAGTTCCTTGTTTACGCTCCTAGCATTGAGATGTAACACTTTCAGATTTCTTTGGGTTTTATTTGCTGTGTTAGCAGGTTGTTTAGCCAATATTTGGAAGCTTAGACTGGACAGGCACTGACCATCCTTTGCAAAGCAATGTGGTGGTCTGTTGGCCATGTTCTCCCAGTATGACAAATATTGAATCCCCCTGGAAAGTCACCAGTAACTATGCCAATTATTGAAGTCAGTCATCTTTTGTTCCTACTGTGTGGTGGAGATGAAGTGCCCAAGACAGGTGGTTGGATGTCCATTGTGGGTAGATGATGAAATGAGGACATCAGTCCTTGCTTCACTTGAAGAAGGTCAAAAAGAATTGGTTGCAGTGGTTGGACACATTTGTATGAAAGCAGAAGTCAATCTGGTGATCAAGACTCTAGTCTGGTATGACTGTGAAAGAAGGGAGGAGACTGGCATTGAATCGAGCGGGATGGTGACAGTTGACATAACACCTTGTCTCCATGTAGAAAATTGGGAAAAAAAAGTGTTGATGCTAATGATTTCAATTTTGCAATAGTTGCGGTACATATTTTTGCTGTTGCATCGTATCATACGAACCTTGTGGTCAGTAGAACTATAGCTCACCCACAAGATTTTCAATCAGTTCCTCAAAGGAGTTTTGTACCTTCACCCTCCTTTGAAAACAAATCTGCATTTTAGGACTTGAACTTACTTCACGAACGATAGACGTCTGTGTTGTTTGCGCAAGCTGGCAGGTGTTTCACTTACCTAAAAGGCACTCTATGGTGGCCACTATCTATATATAAAGGCTGTTAGTGTTGCAGACTATTTTAGCAAACACTGCTTGATCACTCGGAAGGGTTGGGCCATCCCTCTTTCCTTCTAAAAGGAAAGGTAGTTTGAGCTGCCATTAAACAGATTTATTCACCTGTTCATTTTCTTTGCAGAGGCAGAATTCAGGGGAGATTGAGCATTTCATACTTTCCTTACATCATCAGGTACTGCTTTATCAAAGAAGGTGAGTGAGGTCAGCAGAGGACCACCTTTCCTTCTTCTTGTTTGACCTTATAAAGGAGGACTGTGCTTTGGCTAAGTAAACCTTATCCATATTGATTGATAAATGCATCTTATTTTACTGTTGGATGGTCCCCTGAGCAATATAGTAAAAACTACTTTCCACCAGATATGTGGCCGCTTTTAGTGCTTGTTTCAAGAATCTGTCCATTGTGGTCTTGTGTTTCTTTGCCAGTTGGTTAGCAGTTAACAGTTTAATCAGACACTGCTTGGACTTGATTTGAGAAATCTGGCCTCCTTTAGCACCATGGTGCTACAGAACGGTGCTTTGTGAGCCCTTGCTTTGTCAGGCACTGTGGCTGCATTCTCTTTGGAAGGCATTTTTATTGTACTGTTTCAGATTCTTCCCATCTTCTATCCAGTGAAAAAGGTTCCTTGGAGTAAGCTGTAGTTGAAATGCAAGTATTTACTCTGTCATTTGATCTTTGAGAGGGCCATGTTCATTTGATACTTAATACCTTCCCAACATCCCCTTGACTTGGATGGCCCATACATCCAGTGGTGTGGCTGAATGCCATTGCAAATGTAATTTGTTTTTGTGGGTTATATTGTTATTTTTAAAGGCATACTTGCTGAATTTGGTTGGGGTCAGACTTTAAGGGGCTTAGTTCTATGCTTGGCTCCTTTATTAGCGTTATATTTCCCAGCAGAGGGATTATGCACTCTCAAGTGCAGCAGACATCGATGGATGAACTTTGCACCAAGAGATGGATCTCAAAAGAAGGAATCCTAGCAGACTACCATTGCAAAGAGATAAGGTTAATAAAGGTCATGATGCACACCAGTGGTTACCCAGTAATCCTTGATGGCAGCATCAAAAGTCAGGATTCATCAATATTTTTAGTCAAACAAATAACTTTTATTGTGTACAAATAACAATTCCAAACAAATGTGTTAACATTTGAGTAATTTTAAACACCAGGGTCACAGATCATATATGCAGCAAATTATGGGATACATATACTCTTAAAATGACAGTTACGTGCATTAAACATAAAGTTGCAATGTTTATGGGACATGTTCTGCTTGCAGTATTCATACAGATACTGTCGCAGCATAGTAATCGGATATTTTGCTTCTGGAGACTAAGAGCACTCTCCTTATTTTATGTTGCAGGTTATTTAGGAGAATTTTGTGATTAGTTCTTAAGACTTAGCCTGATCCAGTATTGCTTGAATATCTTTGTTTATCCTACATTGCATGGTGAACATGCAGTCTGGTAATGCACTATAGATTTTAACACCAGTATGAAAAAGGACACATTTTTTACATTGTGTCTATTGAAGGTCTGGAACAAACTGCTTTTGTATGTACTTCAATGCATAGTTTGGGATGAATTAAAAAAAAAAAAACAGTTATACAGCTACAGAGGAAATTAAAAATGCAACGAGTCTGACAGCTTCCAGGCATGTAATTGAAGTGTGAAAAATGTGATCTGATATTGTTAATCCTCGTTGATTCCTTACACATGGGTATCGGTTCCGACCTCGGAACCGAGTCGGCCATTTTCCAAGCTCACATCAGCTACAAACTCTCGAACTAGACACTTACCCCTAATCTCCCTCTTCCTGTTACCTCAGATTACGTTTGTCGCGTTGCCATTTGGTCATGTCAAGCTGCTTCTCTTGAGCTAAGTATAGTTATTTGTTGTCAGAATAGTCATCTGTATAAATTTTCTGTCAGAAAAGTTTCTATTTTGTTGTCTTACCCTATTGCATGTAGCGACCATATTTTCTTGAGTTTTCCTCTCTTCTCTCTACACTTTTTACCGTGGGGTATTTCATCCCTACCATCGTTGGTAATCTTCCTTTCTTCATACCTTCGGGTATTCCTTTGTGCCATTGCTGGTACCCTTCCTACTATCCCTTTTTTCTATTATGGCAGATAAGAAAGGTAGTCCGGGTTTTAAAAGGTGTTCTGATTGTGGACACACATTACCTACATCTGATGCACACTCTGTGTGTGTTTATTGCTTGGGGCCGTCCCATTTATCTGTTGACCCACCCTGTACTATCTGTGAAAATTTTTCTAACAGAACCTTATTAGAAAGGAAAAATAAGGTGTTGTTGAAGGGACTTCTTACATCTCCCTTTTCAGAGGCTATTTCTGGGTCGGAGGCTTCAACCCCTCCTAGAGCCCATAAGAAAATTTTGGCTATTCCTACTAAGGCTAAGTCTTTGCCTTCGTCCCCGGCTGGGGACTCCCGCCAACCAAAACCTAAAAAGGCTAAAGTTTCCACTCCGGAGCTCACTCAGTCAGCCCCTGTGCTTTCAGTGCCTAGACTTTCGGCACCGAGGTCTTCGGCTCCTTTAGTGATCTCGGCTCCGTCTTCTCCTGCAGCCTTCACTATATCTGCACCGAGGGGCTCCTTCAGTGATATCCTCAAAATCCTTAAACAGAGAAGTGACTGGCAGCCCTCTAATCCTACTTCTTAGGAGTCTGTGTTCCTGCAGGCTTTTTGCGCCCGGCCCCCTACCTCCTGGGTTACTCCACCTGCCGATGAATTTGTCCGGCTCATCGTGCAGCGTACGTGGAAGGCTCCTGACACCGTCGAGGCTATTCCCCGGAGGCCAGATAAGATTTTGTCCCCTCCTGCTACAGATCCCCATTGGTCAAAAGGTCTTCCTGTGGATGCTTTGGTGGTGGCGGCTGCAACAAAAAAGGATCTGGCAGAAGAAGAAAGCCAGACTGTCCATCCGCCTAACAAAGAGTCCCGGGCCCTGGACAGGATAGGGAAGTGCACCTTTGCATCAGCTACCTTTACTATCAGGTCCCCGAATTATATGGCACACTCTACCAGGCTTCAAAGGCATCTGATTTCCAAGCTCTCTGAAACCTTGGCTGGTGCCTTGTCTGATGAGGTCCGTGACAAAGTGGCCTCTCAGCTGGCCACCATTGAGTCAATATCTAACTCCTCTATGCGACTGATATGTCATGCATCAGAAAGAGCAGCTAGAGAGGTGGGTTCAGCTGCGGTCTTGAGACGACATGTCTGGATGCACTTGTGCAATTTTGCGGAACCCTTTAAGGCTTCCTTTCTTAATGCTCCCAGTGAGGCCTCTTCTTTGTTTGGACCAAAGTTAAAAGCACACTGGCCAGATGTGAACAGGACGGTAAGATCCTTTCTGCCGTAGGTGTCCGTTAATATTCCCCTCAATGTGCTTTCTCCTGAAACCAAAAGAGTGGGAAGATATGGTTCAAGAAATTCTCAGGGTCCTTTCTGTGACACACAGGCCGAGTTCTCCCATAGAGGCAGAGGGGGAAACTCAGTGAAGACGCTCCTTTCAGAGCAGAGGGGGTCCGCATAACCAGGGTTCCAAGGACTCTTTCCCTGGCCAATCCTACCAGCGCTTCTGAAGAGCGGCCCACCTCCTTTCCTCTGGAAGTAGTTGGGGGTTGTTTCTCCTTGTACCCATCTGCCTGGCTAACCATCACCACCGATTCCTGGGTACAAAGGATTATAACCAGAGGTTATCATATCCCCTTCAGTCTTTGTCCTGTCCCTTCAAAAAACCTTCCCGACGTTCCACCCAGTCAAAGGGAAGAAGCAGCACTAGAGATAGAAAAGCTGCTAAGAAAGAGAATCATCCATATAGTCCCTCCAGACCAGATAGGATCCGCATTCTACTCTAGACTATTTTTGGTGCCAAGGAAAATGGGGGACTGGAGACCAATTTTGGATCTCAGTGTATTGAACAAGTTTGTGAGAGTACAAAAATTCCAGATGGTCACAATACAGTCTATCCTCCCGCTTTTGGAAAAAGACGATTGGATGTACTCGATAGATCTTCAAGATGCGTACTTCCACATAAAAGTGGACAGGCCAAGAAGATTTTTGCCCTTCCATGTGGGAACCAGTCACTTCCAGTTCAGAGTACTGCCCTTTGGACTCTCTACAGCCCCCAGAGCATTCACAAAGTGCATGGCAGTCGTCACAGCTCACTTGCGAAGGATTCCAGGTGTTTCCATACCTAGACGACTGGCTCATTTCCGCCCCCACCAGACATCTACTGGAAGAAGCCCTGGCATACTCTCTCCTCACTGCACAAAGGCTAGGCATAACCATAAACTGGCAAAAATCCAACCTCACCCCATCTCAGTGGACAGAATTCATAGGGGTTATCTTTGATACAAAGAACTGCAGAGCTGCCATTCCAGAGCACAGGATTTTAAGGATAAAGCAACAACTGATTTCAGGTCCTTTCAAGGGAGAAATCCACAGCTCACTCTGTCCTACAGCTGTTGGGTTCCATGGCAGCCTCCATCACCATTGTCCCCCTGGCCAGGTTTCATATGAGGCTTCTACAATGGTTACTGCTCACCCAATGGTATCATTTTCATCATCCTCTTTCAGCCAAGATTTGAGTAACCCACAGGTGCAAACAGGATTTAAATTGGTGGATGACACACAATCTGTTACAATGGTCTCACCCCTTCTCCCCCCAGCAACCCAAGGCCACAGTGACCACGGACGCCTCCCTGATGGGGTGGGAGGGCTATGTCAGGGACAGACAGTGCAAGGCACTTGGTCCAAACTGGAGGCCCAACTGCATATAAATGTTCTAGAGCTGAAGGCGGTGCTTTTGGTGTTGGAAGCATTCCACCCCCTGCTGCCATCTGGGACGATTGTGATTCAATCAGACAATATGGCGGTGGTCTGGTACATCAACAAACAAGGAACCACCAAATCTTTACCCCCTTTGTCGGGAGGCCATGAGGATTATGGCATTGGGCGATGGCTACCATTCGTTTTCTTCTAGCAACGCACATTCCTGGGAGTTCCAACGTGATAGCAGACAGACTCAGCAGGTGCATTCTACAATCTCATGAGTGGTCCCTGAATCCCTTGATAGCAGCGGAGATCTTCCACCGCTGGGGCCGTCCTTGCTGCGACCACTTTGCATCCCCGACCAACTACAAATGCAGCAACTACTTCGTCCTGATTCCCCCTCCGGGACAGTCACCCAGTGATGCTCTAGTCCACGATTGGCCCTCGGGTCTTCTTTATGCATTTCCACCTTTTCCCCTCATTCCCCAGTTTCTGAAGAAAGCCCGTCGGTTGAAGAGCAAGGTGATCCTCATAGCACCATATTGGCCTCGGCAGATTTGGTACCTCTTCCTTTGGCCTTGCCTACTAGATCAACCATGGATTCTCTATCCATCCCAGGAGTTGATCTCACATCCACAGAACCTGATTCATCCCAGCTTGAACAGCCTGAAGCTCACTGCTTGGCTACTCCAATTCCCTTGATTGCCAGGTAGAATGATCTTTCTTTACCAGTACGTGACATTCTCTTTGCATCTCATAAGTCTTCCACTAGAATTACTTATCTAAGCAAGTGGAAAAGATTTACCTGTTGGCTGAAAGATAAACAAGTAGTTTTCCAATCAGGGCCGTCGGCCTCTACCATTAGAGTTAATTTGGCTGCAATTTCTAATTTCCATGAGGGTGCAAAGATTCCTCTCTTATGTCTCACAAATTGTGCAAGACCTTCATAAAAGGTGCAAATCATCTGAAGCCACCTTTTAGAGAACCTATTCAACCATGGGATCTATCATTAGTTCTACAAGCTCTGACAGTGCCACCCTTCGAACCAGCTTCTTCTTGCGACCTCAAGTATTTGTCATGGAAAACCTTGTTTTTCGTCGCCATTACTTCTGCCAGACGTATCTCTGAGCTTCAAGCTTTATGTATCAAGAGTCCATACTTGATTTTTGATAGAGAATAGTGTCTTTGAGAACTAATCCTTCATTTCTGCCCAAAGTGATCTCTGAAATGTCTTTTAAACCATTGAATTGCCAGTTTTTTTTCCCAATCATTCAAACAGAGGAGAGTATTGCCTACATACCTTAGATATCCACAGGCATATCCATTTTTGCTTAAACAGGACTAGGTCCTTCCTTAATTCTGACCAGTTATTTTTGGCCTATTCTGGGCCTAGATTAGGATATGCTGTTGCTAAGGTCACATTAGCTAGATGGTCGAAGGACTGTGTGACCTTCATTTATACACAACGTAATATCCTAATGCCTATTACCATGAAGACTCATTCCACAAGGTCGGTGACAACTTCTGCTGCCTTCCATGCCAGAGCTTCTTTACATGACATCTGTGCAGCTGCAACTTGGGCTATGCCTCATACCTTCACCAATCATTACAAGTTGGATTTGGCCTCCAGGGGAAGAGCATCTTCTGGTTTTATGGTGCTCAGGAATGTCCTTCCATGAGAGCCTCCCAGGAATAGCTGAGGACTCTGTCCCATGTGTATGGAATGAACGAGGATTAACAGCATCAGATAAAGAAGTTATGTCTTACCATAATGTTCCATCTGTATTGTTGATCCTCGTTCAAGTCATTACGACCCTCCCTTCTTCCCACTCCTGTGGCTTCTAGTGGATCTCACCATCCGGTTCTCTTAGGTAATTTGACCAGAGGTAGCCTCTACCTTCCTTTGACTTGCAAACTCAATCTGAGGTAACGGAGAGGGGGATTGTGGGTAAGAGTGTAGCTCGAGAGTTTGTAGCTGACGCGAGCTTGGAAAATGGCCGTAATGACTGAACAAGGATCAACAATACAGATGGAACGTTATGGTAAGACGTAACTTCTTTTTTTTCTCTTTCAGTCTGCTGCATTGAAGAGTTTAGATAGAGGTGTACCACATTTATTAGGCATTCATAAGGAAGCATGGAATTTTAAGTATAAATGAAAATAATTTGTTAACATTTACATTGTTTAGCAGCTTTCTGTTTAGTATAAAAGAAAATAATTTGTTAACATTTACATTGTTTAGCAGCTTTCTGTTTGTCCTGAATAGTTGTTCTTTAGGTATATTTGTGCTGGAGAACTTCATTGTTTATTACTGATTTGTTTAAATAATTATTGCTTTACATTTATTCATGCATGCACATTTTCACATCTTACAGGGAAAACCCACTGTTTACTTTAGTGGAAGATGAAAAGTGAAAAGAAATGGCAAATTGCTAAACTCAGGAAAATAAATTTTTTTTCCAATGTTTCTTTCCAGCTGGAAAATCTGATGCTCGACAAAGATGGGCATATTAAGATCACAGACTTTGGACTTTGCAAAGAAGGAATTTCTGATGGTGCCACCATGAAAACTTTCTGTGGGACACCCGAGTATTTGGCACCTGAGGTAAGCATTTTGATTTTTTTCAGACATGTCAGTTATTACAAAAAATATGAGTTGTACTTTTCATTCTGTGCAACTTATTCATACAATCTCTAGCTGAGTTAATTTATAAAACTGTGTTTTTAAGCTATATTTCACCATTCTCCACCTGTCTCATAACCAACGAAGGAAAGAATTAGTTTTCCTGCCTCCTGATCTTACAAGTTTTTTGAATTTATTTTCTTGCCTTTTTTTCTTTCCAGTCAGTTATACTGCATGATGGCCTTAATGGTATTGTTGAAGTTGATGGCACTGCATGTCTTTCTCCTTTTACGTCATGTAGATTTTTGTATTGGAAATGAGAAGGTTTTTGCATTACTTTTTTGTCACCATTAGAATGTTCGCTTCAGCTGTTAAGGCCATCATGAAGTACTCTTCCACTTTTGCAGTCTGGATGGATGAATACCTTGCGTTTTCTATCTTTGAGCAATGGTGTGTATTGTAGTTATTGAAATGTGTATCATGTTGTATTATGCTACTTATTGTCAATTCTTTCTTGGATACTTATAAACAGCCTTTGTGGGTTAATGTGAGGGAGGCATTTGTAGTGAATTCAGAAAGTGATGTCTACATAACTGATCATGAAAATTGTGTGCAGAGAGTAGCTTGAGATGACCTCTTCTAATATTCCAGCAAGATCTGTACAATTGCATTTCTATAGTTTTCTTACTCTAGAGTAGTAGCATTTCCTGCTGGCACACATTGTGCATCTGACTTGAAGTGCGTGCCTGTTTCCTGCATCTCTTACCATTTGCACAGTTCATATTTCAGTCACAGGGCATGACATCCAAAAGTTTTATGGCTAAATTGCGTAACATTTTAAAGTGGTTTTCAGATCACAATACAGCACTCCTTGCATTCTTGGAAACTGCTGTAAGATGTCCTGTACGTGCCTGTAAAGTTTTAGGATTCAACTCAGTCTGCTTCCAGAAAGATAGCTATCTGTTACAAATTTCTAGTGGAGTGGCTCAGCATCTTTAAAAAACATCCGATGGTAGATTTATATGTGATATTCTTAGTTGAGTATGTATTAACATCTTTTCAGTCTTGTCATCAGATAAAAGAATCTAGAGCTATTCACATGGATAAGCCACAGATAGGCCACAAAAATACCTCACTAAGAGGATCTTAGGACTTAAAAACATACCCTATACAGACAGACTCAAAATAGTCAAGCTATACTCTGTCTCATATTGCCTACTTAGAGGCGATCTCTGCTCAACTTACAAAGCCATATCAGACCCAGCACTGTTAGATATGCTGCATCTAAAGAAATCCCAATCCCTCCATACAACACGCTCCAGAGATCTCAACCGCATTACCTCAGTCAACAGAACATGCTGGAGGGTCGATACTGCCCATGCTCTGGAACAGACATCCTATACACGTCAAGCAGAGCACCTCACTAGCCCTCTTCAGGAGAAATCTTGACGAGTGGATGGGTAATAGAAAATTCACCCCGGGGATCACTCCAGTGGCCCTGCTTGATAGGGGCAATGGGAACTAATGTGAGACAGCACAATGCCAGGGAATGCTTTGGGCTAGGCTTGTAAAGTCTCCAGGGCCATTAGCCTAGTACACACCTATGAACCTATGATAGGCAAAGGGGTATTTTCCTTTGCTTGCATGTGCCTTAGATCTCTTAATTGCATTTCTCTCAGCCATTCCAGTTCTAGTCCTCCTTTGCAAAGCAAATTTTCAAAAAGCTGTAGTTGAGCTTTCATGTAGTCCACATTTATTTTGTCTTCAGCAGTGATGTGGCCAGGACACAGTTAAGGAATGTGCCTGCATCTGAAGTTATAGCTAAGAGAACCTTTAGGATGAGCTGGGATAAGCCACTGTGAAAGGTCTCCTCTGGGAAAGTGCTTTGTTTGGTCAAACAGGCTTCACAGTATCTAGTCAGAGACCTCCAAAAGTGGTGAGGATTTGATCACAGTTGAAACTTAGCCCTTTTGGATTTTTCTTTTCTTGTAGGCTTACCCAGTTCGATAAGAAGTGGAGGAGGAGGAATAAGATCTATTTTATTTATTTACATTGTTTATCATGAAAGTTTGAGTGGGAATTAAAACTCCTTTCAGCAAAGGCCTATGTAGAAAAGCTCCATAGTTAGAGACAATGTGCAAAACATCTGTTAAAGCAAAAGTATTTATAAGGTTATTAATGAGACATATCAAGAATTTGACAGTATTTTAATTGCACTGTGCAGTACACTTACATTAAAGTAAATGTTTTATAAAAATATACGACAGTTTGGTAGGTAAGCAGTCTAGCACACACCTTAAAGAAAATTTTTTATACAAAATTAATACAAAAACTGTTTTGGTGGTTGCACTATATAGTATACATACTTTAATGTTTATGCAAAAGCAGTGTTGGAGATAGTTAGGCACTCATTTGGGTGCCCAGGTGGGGCTGAAACAAGTGTGAAAGAATTCATAGAGACAGAGCGAGAGATTGTTTTGTAGGGGAAAGGCAATCCTTGGATCAGGATAGAGAAGAAGATTAGAGTGAGACAAGATAGAAATGAGTGATGAGTTAGTGAGGAATGTATAGCAGATGATATGCAGGGGGGTATGGTGGCCAGAGACGTATGTGTTCGGGATAAGAAGTAGATGTCCATCTTGAGAAGGTGTCGGCTCCTAGTTTTCTGGAACAGATCCCTACAATCAGAGTCTCGACACATGGAGGTTCAGCTCTGACTCCCCCTCTGATCCAGTGTGTGGCAGGCCCATCTATCCTTCTCAGATGATTCGCTCTCCTGCTTTTGAAGTGGTGGAGAGGGTTCTCTCGATCACGTACAGACCCATCATGATCTCATCCTTGGAGTCTGCCCTGGCTCCCTCTGTTTCTGGTATGGATTCCACCATCCTACTAACTCAGGGACTGCCTGCTGCCTATTCGCCCCCAGGGAGTACCCACACGGGAGCAATCAGACATTTTTGAGTCCTCCCCAGAAATTCCTCCTGCGGAGGTGCCTCGAAAACATACAAAGGAGGTACATTGACTCCCCACCGAAGTCCCTCACAGAGGACATTGATTTGGAGGAAGGGGGGAGGGTTTCTCCTGGTCACCTCTCAAGGATGTCTCTTTTGGAGACGTCATGGAGATCTTTCATCAGCAAGGGGGTGGTCTGCCCAGTAACTCAACTCAGGTGAATCTGTGTTCCTGGAGGCGTTGGGCGCAGGACCCTCTACATCCTGGGTGTCCCCTCCCACAGATCCACTAGAGATGTAATTACATCTCAGGCATGGAAGGAACTGGACACAGTGGAGCCAATCCTCGAATGCCCTGACAAGGTATTGAGCACCCTCTCAGGACCTAGTGGATGAAGGGATCTCCCATAGATACCATAGGTGTAGCAGCAGCCACTAAGAAGGAGCTTGCGCAAGAGAGCTCCGTGGTCCATCTGCCAGACCGAGAGTCCAGGATGATGGATCACTTTGGGAAGTGAGTGTACACTTCAGCCACATTTTCTGTCTGTGTGCTGAACTATATGGCTGTGGCATGTAATTAGACTCCAGTGAGACTTAGGGAGATTGCTGAGTCTACCCCAGGATCCATGATGGTGGAGGACAGGAAGGTTTTCTCTTTTCACATGGCCACCTCACATCGATTGCTAACACCTCTATGCACCTTCTCACTGATGCTACTGAGGGCACAGCTAGAGCTGCCGGGACAGACGTTGCCATCCGGCATCATGCCTGGCTCTGTGCCTTCTCGGAACCCTTTAAGGTTTCTTTTACTAATGCCTTGTACAATGGTTCCACCCTTTTTGGAAAGTCAGTATGCACCACTCTTGTCCAGAGCGAGAAGGACAGGAAGACTGTCTACCATTGGGATCCGCTTCTCCATTCCCCAATGAACCTTTTCAAGAAATCAGCAGGGGGGCAAAGAAGCTGTGGTTCCAAAATTCTGAGAACTACTCCCAGGACATTCAGGACTCACCTTCCCCTAGAGGCAGTGGGGGGTTTTGATAGATGATGCCCCCGAGGCATAGGAGGTTTGAGAAATCGGGGGTCATGAGATTCTTTCTCAGAGAGACCCGCTAAGCAGCCCTGGAGTGTTGCCCCGCTGCTCAGCTCTGGAAGCAGTCAGGGGACGCCTCTCACTATAACTAACAGCCTGGGAGTCTATCACAGATGATTGTTGGGTGTTGCAGACCATATCCAGAGGCTATTCATTTCCCTTCCTTCACTCACTGCTCTCGCCCAAACACCTCTCGGACATTCCATGTGTGCAAAGGGAGGAGGCAGCACTGGAAATTGCAAAGCTGCTAGAAAAGCGAGTCAGCCAGCCCTTCCCCTTCGGCCTGTCCGGATTAGTCATCTATTCCAGATTGTTTTTAGTGCCAAAAAAAGGGGTACTTAAGACCCTTACTGGATCTTTCCACCTTAAATCTGTCAGTTGCCAAGACAAAATTCCAGATGGTCACTTTTCAGTCTATCTTACCCTTTCTGCAGGAGAATGACTGGATGTGCTCGGTTAACCTCCAGGACGTGTACTACCATATCAAGATGGACAGGCGCTCTTGGAGGTTCCTCCAGTTCCAGTTGGGAGCTAGTCATTATCAGTTCAGAGCCCTCCCATTTGGTTTCACCACAGCAACCAGGGTGTTCACCAAAGTGATGTCAGTGGTAGTGGCTCACCTGCATATGCAGGGCTTACAGGTCCTCCCTTACCTGGACATTTGGCTCCTTTCTGCCCCTTCCAGGCATCTACTCTGCCAAGCAAGGGATTATCTTCTTCAAATAGCCCATCAGTTGGGCACAACCATCAATCTAAACAAGTCCTTACTGATTCCAGTTCAGGTCCTGGATTTCACAGGAGCTCGGTTGGACAGAAATTAGACGAAGGTTTTCCTAACGTCAGACAGAATTCAGTCCTTGAGACATCATGTCATGTGTCTCCTTCAAGCCCAGTTGCCAACAGCAGAATTGATCTTATGGGCATTAGGGTCTGTAGCAGCCGCTATCACCCTCGTGCCTGTGGCTTGATTGCACATGAGGGTACTGCAATGGACTCTGGTGGTTCAGTGGTCATTGCAAGATCGCCTGTTGTCTCATCTGATTCACGTATCTCGAGTGTGCAAGTATTCTCTTCTATGGTGGATTCGTTCCCCAGATGTTCTTAGTGAGTCACTGTAGCAGTCATCACATTTGGGTTATCCTTGCCAGGGTAGCCTCGACTGGCCCGAATACCAGAGACTTAGTATTTCTGCGTCAGTTGATGTTGCTTGAGGACTGACGTCAGGTCTTCAGTGGTGTAAAGGAAGGCAGCTGACACCATTACATCTGTCTTTCTTGCCGTGGAGCCTGAAGCAGATCACACGAGTGCCGGTCGGCCGCTACCTGAGTTTTCGTTTCCGAATTGAATTTGGAAGTCTTCGAAAGCTAAGTATCCTGTTGGGGATCCTTTTTTCTTGCACTAACTGATGTCAGAAAAAGTTAATAATTGTCTCGCCTGTGGAGAGCAAATACCACACCGGGACTTACACTCTTACTGTGTCACTTGTCTAGGCGCAGACCACGATGTCCCTCATTGTTGCTTCTGTGCTCTGTTTAATGCCAGAACTATTCGTTGTCAGGGCCTTATTGTAGCCAGATATTTCCGTTGACAGTCTTCGAATTCCAATATGGCTTTGGTAAGCCATCCGATAGCAGATATTCCAAAAAAGCATAAAGATAAAGACAGAAACAGACCGCACAGGACCAAACCTTCTGACGACGCGTCCGTTAAGCTAGTTGTCAATCCCCCGGAACTCAGGCGCTTTCGCAGCCCCTGATGCCCGCTTCAGTTAATTCACAGGCTGCTACCGAGACCCTTTCAGAGTCTGGTATGCTGCAGAACTCTTCTTCAACTAAGGATCCTGTGGTCGTCTCAAACTTGGATGGGTCCGGAGCCGCTGTGCAGGCACTGGCTACTGAGGAAGTCCTTTGCACCACCGATTCTCAACATAAACTACCTTCTTTTGCAACTACCATTATTTCAAAAATAACCGAGATGTTCTTCATCTCACATTGCTGCAGTCCTTACACTTGGGGTAGTCCGCTGTCCTCGGTCGGCCCGAATATCAAAGTATAAGGCTGACGTCGGTCAAGGCGCATTTGACTGACATCAGGACGTCAGGGTACAAATGCGCATGACCGACGTCATATCCTCAGTCTTTTTTGCCGCATGGTCCGATGCAGAAGCAGCGTTGCAAGTGGCGGTTGGCGTTCTGAAATTGTTCGATTTCGGAGTTTCAGACCGAGTCAAAGTTGGCTAAGTACCCCGTTGGGGAATATTTTGGTTTTTTCTTGCCTCAGTGGTTTACCGGATGTCAGAAAAAGTGAATAATTGTATTTCTTGTGGGAAACAGATACCGCATAGAGACTACCATACTTTGTGTATTCCTTGTTTAGGGCCTGAGCACGACGTTGTTGGGTGTCGCTCTTGTGCTAGATTCAATAAGCGCACTATTAAGAGAAGATTAGATTGTGCCAGGTTAGTCTTCGGGAAGCGGTGCAATTATAAAATGCCGTCGGATGCTCCGCCCGCTTCGAAGAAGCGCAAGGACAAAGCAGTTAAACCTAGGCTAGAGGAACCATCAGTACCGGACGCCGGTTCTTTAGAGGTGTCGGTGGAGCCGGTGGTTCCACCGGAGGTTTCTTTGGGATCCCAGGGAGAGACTCTGTTATTGCAGGATGTGGCCTCTCAGGAGGCAGGCCAGGCTGATGGGGCTTCTCAGGTTACTATACTCCCTCCTGCCTAGGGTGGTTAGGCCCTCTCCTTCTGTTTCCAAGGCTTCTCCCAGGGGCAGGCCAGGTTTAGCTTCAGTTGGTGTTACCCCTAGCTCTTCAGGAACTGTGCCCAAGAAGCATATGCTTAAAATGGCAGAAGATTTGATTACTTTGATTAGGGTTCTATGCCCCCTCCTGATAAGAGACCTAGGGTGGAGCCTGAGCTAGGAGTTTTGAGCAGGCTTCAGATATTTCAGAGTCTTCGGCTGAAGACTTGCAGGAGTACTCTCCTTATTCTGATTCTGATGTGGATGATTCTACTCCTTCTGCTTCTCCTCCTGAGGATTTTTCTTTTTCAGAAACTCTTCATTCCATGAGGGAGCATTTTAAGTGGGAAGGTCAGGACTTCTCTGATTCCAGGAAAAGGCTTAGGGAATTTTTGTTTTTACCCCAGCATAGGCCTGTGGCTATACCTCCTGTTTTGGATGTAGTGGAAGATGTTTTTACAGAGGCTTCTCTTAATCCTGATTCTTTGCCTCCTGCTCCTGTTAAACCGGATAGGTATTACAGGGTGCCTGAAGCTCATAAGTATCTTTTTAACAGTCCTAGGGCAGACCCAGAAACTGTTAGCCAGGGGCCTAAAGGTGTTAAGGCTTCTGTTGTAAAGAATCCGGTTCCTACAGACAAAGAGGCCAGGGCATTGGATAGATGGGGAAAGAAAGTTTATACTTCTTCCATTCTTGCTATGAGGGCTTTGAATTGCCAGTTTCACATGTTGAAATACCAAAACTATCTCCTTTCACAATTGAAGTCTAAGGTTGATGCTCTGGCAGAAGGTATTGATTGTAAAGAGTTGCAAGATTTAGTACATGTTTCCGAACAGGTGGGTAAGCATTCTTTGCAATGTGGTTTTGATGCTGTACAGGCCTCGTCTAGGGTAGCTGCCACTGGGTCAGTTCTTCGCAGGCACGCCTGGCTGAGGGATCAAAATTTATCTGAACATGTTAAAACAAGGATTTTAGATGCTCCTTTACAATCTGACGTGTTGTTTGGTCCTCCTGTTGAGGCAGTTTTAAAGAAAATGGAAGACAAGGCTAAGTCTATGCAGATTGTTAAAGATTTTTTGCAGGTCCAGCCTCCAAAGTTTAGTAGAAATTGGCCTACTAAGGGGTGGACGTATCCTTCTTATGATTCCCAGTCTAGGGGTAGATCTAGACGTGGTAGGGGTAGAGCTCAGGGCTCTTTCAGGCCTAGAACGGGGAGTTCTCCTGCACAGTCTTCGGGTGAGGGCAGGGGTCAGTCCTTTCGTAAACAGACCCAATGACCTACCTTTTCTGCTGCCAGAGCCTTCTCGTCTGGCAGCACCTTTGGGAGGAAGGTTGGCACTTTTTAAAGAAAATTGGAGTTTAATTACCCAAGACAGATGGGTATTGGATATCATACACCACGGTTACAGGTTTTATTTTCATACCTTGCCTCCTTTCAAAGGCATGCCAGACGTTCCTCCTCAACAAAGAATAGAGGCTCACAAGCAAGTTTCTCTGTTACTCCAAATAGGGGCCATACAGCCGGTCCCTATGCCAGAAGTGGGCCTAGGATTTTATTCTTGCCTGTTCCTAGTACCAAAGAAGGGGAACACGTGGAGACCAATTTTGGATTTATCTACCCTCAACACTTATCTGGACATTCCCAAGTTCAAAATGTTGACGTTACAGCAGCTTTTACCTCTGCTGGGCAAAGATCATTGGATGGTAACTTTGGATCTCAAGGAGGCTTACCTTCATGTTCCTATCAGACTAAGTTGCAGGAAGTATCTGCGTTTTCGAGCTGGGACTTCTCACTATCAGTTCTCTGCATTGCCCTTTGGCTTATCTACTGCGCCCAGAGTGTTCACGAAAGTTCTGGCTCCAGTGATAGCTTTCTTCAGGCTAAAAGGAATACAGATCTATCCTTATTTGGGCGACTGCCTGATTCTGGCTCAAGGAAGGGAAGAGCTTCTTCATCATTTGGAATATGTGATAGCAGTGCTAAGATGCCTGGGGTATTCTGTGAACGAAATAAAGTCCAGTCTAGTACCCTCTCAGGACATGTGCTTTCTGGGTGTGAGACTGAATACAGCATCCCAGATGGCCTTTTAACCCCGGACAAACAAAAGAGTCTATCCCTTTACTTCCATCAGCTATCTCATCAGTCCGGCTGACTGCAAGGACAGTCCTTCAAGCCTTAGGGTTCATGGCATCTTGTATTCTGGTGCTTCCCAATGCCAAACTGCATATGAGGAAGCTGCAATGGTATCTCAAAATGTATGGACACAGCACTGCCAGGATCTAGACACTGTCATTCAAATAATACCTTGCATTCAAAAGGAATTTTTGTGGTGGGCTCAGAAATGTCACCTAAACAAGGGACTCTCTGTGACCCGCCAGAGGCGAGTCAGATTTTAACGACAGATGCCTCAGACAAAGCTTGGGAGCTCATCTAAATGGAAAGTGGATACAAGACAAGTGGCCTGCCAGACTACAACATCTACATATCAACCTGAAGGAGATGTTAGCAGTCCAGTTTGCATTAATAGCTTTCAAGGATTTACTTCTTCCAGGGCAGGTGTTGATTCTAACAGACAACACAACTGTCATGTGGTACATCAACAAGCAAGGGGAACGATTCTTATCCTCTATGCAGGCAAGCAATGATTTTGTGGGAGACTGCTCTCAGTTTACAGCTCAATCTTCAGGCAAGGTTTCTGCCAGGAGCACAGAACTCCTTAGCAGATGTGTTGAGCAGACAATTATGGATCCCCACGAGTGGAAATTGGATCCTCATGTATTTCAGAAATTGACAGTGTCATGGGGAACTCCAGACATAGATCTGTTCACTTCTCCACTAAACCATCAGCTGCCAAAGTTTTGCACAAAAGGTTTCATCCCACAGCTTGGAAAGTGGATGCTCTTTCTTTCAATTGGAGCAATCTTCATGTGTATGCCTTTCCACCTCTGCCTCTCCTCCCAAAGGTACTTCTAAAGGTCAGACAGGACAAGCCAAGGATGATTTTAATAGCTCCAGATTGGCCTCGACAGCACTGGTACCCATTACTGAGAAGTCTGGTACGGAAGCCGCCATGGCCTTTGCCTTCGATTCCACACCTGTTGTCACAGGAGGACAGCCATTTGCTCAATGTCAAACTTCACTCTCTTCACCTAACAGCCTGGCATATTCTGTTTTGAACCATAGAGGGTCTCAACTTCCACAACAAGTTTTGAATGTGATTTTGGAAGCTAGAAGGCCTAGTACAAGGAAAGTGTACGCAGATAAATGGAAGAGATTTTTATTTTGGAGTGCAGCAAAGATTTTGATGTTTCTGAGCCTAATTTGAGTGTGGCTCTTCAATATCTTACTGAGTTACTGGACAAAGGTTTGTCTTTCTCTTCTATTAAGGTTCATGCTGCAGCAATTTCGGCTCACTATGATTGTGACCCACCATTGTTTTCTCATCCTTTGTTCAAGCAATTTCTTAGAGGGGCAAAGAATATAAGACCCCCACGAAGAGCTCCTACTCCTGCTTGGGATCTCAATTTTGTGTTGGAGAAACTCACTCTACAACCTTTTGAGCCTGCAGCTACTTCTGAGTTAAAATATTTATCATGGAAGACTGCTTTTTTGTTGGCAATTACCTCCGCAAGAAGGGTTTCTGAATTGCAGGCCCTTATGGCGGTGGAGCCTTTCTTAATTTTCCATAAGGATAGGGTATCTTTACGTACTAATCCTTCCTTTATGCCTAAAGTGGTTTCTAGTGTGGCTTTAAACCAAACTATTCATTTGCCTACTTTTTATGCAAATCCCCAAAATAAAGGGGAAAAGATTTTGCACACTTTAGATGTACACAGGCAGTTGCGATATTATTTGGACAGAACTAAAGGGTTCAGGCAGTCTCAGCAGTTATTTGTTTCTTTTGCTTTGAGTTCTCAGGGCAAGCCTGTGTCAAAACAAACTATTTCTAAGTGGATTGGGTTTTGCATTGCTTTCTGTTATTCCCATCATGGCAAGGAGATTCCAGCTGGGATTAGGCCTCATTCCACTAGGGCTACTGCCACTTGACAGCTTTTTGAGGGGTGGCAACCAAGGATATTTTGGAGGCAGCTACTTGGAGTTCAGTGCATACTTTCTCTAGGCATTATCACCTACCACTTTACTCTAAATCTAGGGCTGGTTTTGCCACTGCTGTTTTGCAGGGCATTTTGGCAGCTCCTGCTTCCTTATAGTTTGGCCATCCTCCCATACCTCTGCTTTGGGATTCTACCCAAGTGTAAGGACTGCAGCAATGTGAGATGAAGAACATAGTACAGTTTTGTACCTACCATAAATGTAGATGTTCGAAGATCCACATTGCTGCAGTCCAATTTACCCTCCCTCCTTCCCCTCTGTAGTTTGAGGTGGTTGTGTGGGTTGAGTTGTACATATTGTGTATATAGTGTATATTTTGTACATATAATTAGGGCAAGGGGGCTTGGATGTTTGTTTGCTGTCTTTTGGTTTTGACCTTTATTTTTAGGGTCTTCTGACATCTGGGGCAAGAAAAGACTGAGGATATGATGTCGGTCATGCGCATTTGTACCCTGACGTCCTGATGTCAGTCAAATGCGCCTTGACCGACGTCAGCCTTATACTTTGATATTCGGGCCGACCGAGGACAGCGGACTACCCCAAGTGTAAGGACTGCAGCAATGTGGATCTTCGAACATCTACATTTATGGTAGGTACAAAACTGTACTTTCCTTAGGACCAAGGGTCGAACCACAACCAAGAAACCGACTACCCATTCTCAGACGCTTGCTCCCTTGCCTCAGTCTCAAATGCTCAAAATGGCAGAAGACCTTATCATGCTGATTAGGGGAAGCAAAGCCACTCCCTCAAAAAGGAAAATATATCTGTCTCCAGTAGTTTTGTCTGAACAAGAGTCAGATGAATCTGATGCATCTGACTATGAAGACATGTAGCCCCTCTCCACATATAAGGATTTTGATGCAGAGGAATCCATGCCTTCAGCCTCTCCCCCAGAGGATTTTTCCTCTGGGGAAACCCTTCATACCTTAAGGGAGCATTTCCAATGGGAGAGTCAGGACTTCCCTCAGTCTAAAGAGACAGTCATAGAGTTCCTGGACCTTCCACAACACAGACTCTTAGCCCATCCCCACAGTCGTGGATGTGGTGGATGATGTTTTCCTTGAATCCAGCTTAACTTTATATGCCCTCCCTCCTGCTCCCAGAAAACCAGGAAGGTACTACAGAGTCTCTGACTCACACAAATATCTCTCTAAAAAATCCAGCAACTGACCCTAGATCCATTTCTCAAGGGCCAAAAGGGATTAAAGCAACCTCAGCTAAGAATCCCACCCCCCTCAGACAGGGATTCCTGAGCACAGATGGGGTACAAAAGTATACACCTCAGCTACTCTTGCTGTCAGGGCACTAAATTGTCAGTTCCATATGCTTAAATATTAGCAACGTACCTTGGAACTCCTTAAAGAAAAAATGTCCTCCTTTCCTGCATGGGCAGAATCTAAAGATTTACAAGATTTAAAGCATTCTGCAGGTCAAGTAACTAAACACACTTTTCACTGTGGTTTTGATGCCCTAGAAGCTTCTTGCAGAGCAGCAGTCACTGGATCTGTCATTAGAAGACATGCATGGCTTAAGGAAAAACCGCAGCCAGACCATGTCAAATCAAAATTGTTGGATGCACCCTTGCACAAAGATAACTTATGTGGAACTAAAGCAGAAGAGGTCTTAAAAAAGATGGAAGAAAAAGCAAAATCTGTGAAGATTTCTTACAGGTCCAGCGGGCATTTTCCCTCCAAACACTGGTCCTTTCCTGCTCTGAGTAAACAGGCCCAGCCTAGGCCCCGTGAAAACAGACCCCCCCCCCCCCAGGCAGCAGCCCCAGGGGTTGCAGAGATCTAAGCAGCGGACTTCCTCCTCTTCAAAACCAGGGAGTTCCAAGCCACCCATTTATGGTAAGAACTCACAATGACTCACTTCCTCCCAACTTTGCCTCTGCCCACCATCACGTACCCTTACGAGGAAAGCTCTCCTTTCACTCAAGCACCTGGGCCACCATTACCAAGGACCAATGGGTTCTGAACATTGTCTCTCAGAGGTACAAAATCTCCTTCCAACCTCAACAAAGTTCCCAGATCTACCACCAAATCAGTGGGCAGAGGCACAAAAGCAAAATGCTGCAAGACTTTTCATCGACTAAGGATCTTGCAGATGTCTTTAACTTGGATGGGTCCGGAGCAGCTGAGCAGGCACCGGCTTGCGAGGAAGTACTTTGCACTACCGATTCTTGACACAGACCGACGACTTCTTTCACGTCTACTGTTGTTTCGAAAACTACCAAGTTTCTAAGGCCCAGGGTACGAACCACACCCAAGAAACCGACGACCCAGTCTCAGGCACCTGCTTCCTTGCCTCAGTCTCAAATGCTTAAAATGGCGGAAGATCTATAATGCTTATCAGGGGAAGCCAGGCTTACCCCTTCCAAAAGAAAGAGATTTGTCCCAAGTAGTTTTATCTGAACGAGAGTCAGATGACTCTGATGCATCTGAATTGGAAGACATGCAACCCCTCTCTGCTTATGAGGATTCTGATGCAGAGGAATCCGTTCCTTCAGCCTCTCCACCCACGGTATTTTCCTTTGGGGAAACCCTACATACTTTGAGGGAGCATTTCCAATGGGAATGTCAGGACTACCCTCAGTCTAAAAAGAGACTCAGGGAATTCTTAGATCTTCCACAACACAGACCTCTGGCCATTCCTCCTGTCCTGGATGTTGTGGATGATGTTTTTATGGAATCCAGTTTGACTCCTGACACCCTCCCTCCTTTTCCCAGGAAACCTGACAGGTACTATGGAGTCCCTGACTCTCACAAGTTTCTTTTCTAAAAACCTACTGCTGACCCCGAGGTTATCTCTCAAGGACCTAAAGGAATTAAAGCAACTTTTGCTAAGAATCCCACCCTCTCAGACAGGGATTCCCAAGCATTAGACAGCTGTGGTAAAAAAGTATACACCTCTGCTACTCTTGCTATTGGAGCACTAAATTGTCAGTTCCATATGCTGAAATATCAGCAACATAGAATGGAACTCCTCGAACAAAAAATATATTTTCCTGCTTGTGCAGAAAATAGTTACAAGAGTTAATGCATTCTGCAAGTCTAGTAACTAAGCACACCTTACAATGTGGTTTTGACGCCCTAGAAGCATCTTTCAGGGCAGCAGTCACTGGTTCTGTTCTTAGAAGGCATCCTTAGCTTAAGGAACAGCCCTTGCCAGACCATGTCAAATCCAAATTATTGGACGCACCAAGGCAGAGGAGGTCTTAAAAAAGATGCAAGAAAAGCTAAATCTAAGCAGACAGTTAAGGACTTCTTGCAGGTCCAGCCACTCAGATTCAGTAGGCATTGCCTCTCCAAGCATTGGTCCTTTCCTGCTCATCCAGGTCAGCTCAGCCCAGACCCCGGGGAAGCAGGCCCCCCAGACAACAGCCCCAGGGAATGTACAGATCTAAGTAATGGAGTTCCTCCTCTTCAAAACCAGGGAGTGCTAAGCCACCCCTCATGGTAAGAACTCACAATGACTTTCCACTTCCACCCACTCCCCTCTGCCCACCTGCTCTTGCTCCTAGGAGGAAAACTCTCCTTCCATGCAAGCACCTGGGCCACCAATACCAACGACCGCAGGGTCCTCAACATTGTGTTCCAGGGATACAAATTTTATTTCAACACTGTAGCAACCCCAAGAAGGTTCCCAGATCTTCCCCCAAACCAGTGGGCAGAGGCCAAAACGCAAGTCCTTTCCCTGCTCTCTATGAGGGCAATAGAGCTTGTTCTTGCAGAACAGATAAGCCAAGGTTTCTACTCCAGACTCTTCCTGGTACCCAGAAAAGAGGGCACCTGGTGCCCCATCCTCGATCTGTCCATTCTGAACACCTTTCTGGTGATACCAAAATTCAAAATGCTCACCCTTCAGCAGCTTCTACCTATGCTCTCCAAGGATGCTTGGTTAGCCACTCTAGACCTAAAAGAGGCCTACCTACACATCCCAATCAGGGAATCATGCAGGAAATATCTACGTTACAGTGCAGGATCACTGCACTTTCAGTTTGGCTTATCCACTGGTTCCCAGAGTTTTCACAAAATGTCTGGCTCCTGTCATTGCTTTTTGCAGACAAAGAAATATTCATATTTACCCATATTTAGACGCCTGCCTGATTCAGGCATACAGGAAAAGCTGCTAAAGCACCTGAGCTTTGTAAAGGACCTACTGACCTCCCTGGGGTATACTATCAATGAAAAGAAATCCAAACTAGTACCCACCCAAAAAATTGTATTACTGGGATCAAGCCTGGGCACAGCATCCCAGATGGCATTCCTTACACCAGAAAAGCAAACCTACCTGACAGCCTACTTCTTTCAACTAGCCACCAGACCCCAGTTATCCGCAAGGAAAATCCTGCAAGCTCTGGGGTTCATGGCTTACTCACTCCATATGCCAGACTGTGTATGAGGAAACTAAAATGGTACCTAAAAAGCCTTTAGTGTCAACACTCACAAAACCTGTAAACTCTTATACCAGTGATAACTTGTTTAAGGAAAGATTTTCTTTGGTGGGCAGCAGCATGCTACCACAACAAGGGACTACCCTTCTCACAACCCCATGCTGCCCAGACCCTCACCACAGATGCATCAGACTGTTCCTAGGGTGCACACCTGGACGGCAGGTGCATACAGGGCCAATGGAGCCCACTTCAAATACTTCTGCACATCAAGCAAAAAGAGGTGTTAACTGTTGAGCATGCTCTGACAGCTTTCAGACCCCTACTCTCCCTGAGGACTCTACTGATCAAAACAGACAACACCACTGTGATGTGGTCTATCAACAAGCAGGGAGGGACTCACTCGTACCCTCTGTGCAGGCTTGCCATGACCTTTGGCACACGGCCTCACCCATGCAACTTCACATATTAGCACAATTCCTGCCAGGCTCTCTAAACTCTCTGGCAGATAACTTAAGCAGAAATCTTCTGGACCCACATGAGTGGCAACTAGACCAAAGAACCTTCACCCTTGTAACCCAGAAATGGGGCACCCTGAAGGTCACCCTCTTTGCTTCCCACTCCAACCATCAGCTCAGCAAATGTTGCACCAGGGAACCTTACAGCAAGGCCTGGAAAATGGATGTTCTATACTTCCAGTGGGTCAACCTCTCGGTCTATGCATTTCCCCCTCTTCTGCTCATTACAAGGGTACTGCTCAAAATTAGGAAGGTAAAACAGAGGACAGTCCTGATTTCCCCAGACTGGCCATGCTAACACTGGTACCCACTGCTGCCCAGCCTGCCACCCCTGCCACCATGGCATCTCCCTCAGATCCCAACACTCCTGACCGAGAGGAATGGAAAATTCATGCATCCCCAATTGCAGACCTTCAGTCTGGCAGCCTGGCATATTCCCTGACCACTGCACAAGCTGCCAATCTCAGCAAACAAGTTCTAGATGTTATACATGAGGCCAGATGCCGTAGCACTAGAAAGTCTTATGCTAACAAGTGGAAAAGGTTTTGCACCTGGATCCAGGCTAAGGGAGCCTGAACGGCACAGCACTCCCTACCTCTCATACTGGATTACCTTGCTGACCCTACTACACAGGGGTCTATCCTTCTCTATTAAAATTCATGCCTCTGCCATCTCTGCTCCTTTCAGCACAGAGCCACCTTTCTCCCACCCTCTCATCAAACATTTCCTAAGAGGGGCTAACAACTTGAGGCCTCCAGAAGAGCACCTTCCCCAGCTTGGGACCTAAACTTTGGTTGGAAAAGCTCACCCTGACCCCCCCCCCCCCTTTGAACCAGCAGCTTCAGAAGAGTTCAAGTTCCTCTCTTGGAGGACAGCCTTGCTTCTGGCTATCACTTCAGCTAGAAGAGTATCTGAGCTACAAGCACTAATGGCTGTAGAGCCCTTCATCATTTTCCATGCTGGCAGGGTCTCCCTCAGGACTAACCCATCCTTCATGCCAAAAGTGGTTTCAAGTGTGGCTCTCAACCAATCCATTCATTTGCCCACCTTTTTCCCTAACCCACAAACAAGGGGGAAAGGATTCTGCACTCTCTAGATGTGCACGGACAGCTCAGATTCTACCTAGACAGGACTAAATTATTTAGAAAGACTGATGAATTGTTAGTCATCTTTGCTGCAGGAGCAGAGGGCAAAACCATATCCAAACAGACCATTTCCAGATGGATAGCACACTGCATCCATTTCAGCTGTAAGCAACACAGGAAACATCCCCCCAAGGGGGTCAGGACACATTCTACCAGAGCAACCTTCACCTGTGCAGCTTTCCTTAGAGGGGTTCCCACCAGGGACATCCTGGAGGCTGCAACATGGACATCTGTTCATATCTTCACCAAACATTACCACCTGCCTATCTTCTCCAAATCCAGTGTAGGCTTTGCCACCGCAGTCTTGCAGGGCATCCTAGCCAGCCCCCAGTCTTTGCGACTGCCTCCACCCTTTTCTTCAGCTTTGGGAATCAACCCAAATGTGATGACTGCAACAGTGAAACATGAACATAGTACAGTTGTATACACTTACCATAAATGTAGATGTTCAAGTGTATTCACTGTTGCAGTCCTGGTTTCCTTCTCTCCATCCCCTTGTTTCTCTCTCCTTACAAGGAATTTTTGATATTTACTTTCTACTGGTGGTATTCTTCCACCATAACCTAGCTCCCTCTTGGGGGCTCCCGACAGGGCAAGAAAAACTGATGTAATGGCATTGGCTGCCTTATTTTATACCACTGATGACCTGATGTCAGTCCTGGAGCGACGGCAACCGAAGCAGCAATACTAAGCCTCTGGTATTCCGGCCGACTGCGTGCTACCCTGACAGGGATAACCCAAATGTGATGACTGCAACAGTGAATACACTCTAACATCTACATTTATGTTAAGTGTACACAACTGTACTTTCCTTGCTCTCCTTGGGGACAGTAGAACACATTCCTGCACAAGAGATAGGCCAAGGTTTCTACTCCAGACTTTTTCTGGTGCCCAAAAAAGAGGGCACCTAGCGCTCCATCCTCGACTTCTCCATTCTAAACACCTTCCTGGTGATTCCAAAATTTAACTTGCTCACCCTCCAGCAGCTGCTACCCATGCTCTCCAAGGACGCTTAGCTAGCCACTCTGGACCTAAAAGAGGCCTACCTCCACATTTCTATCAGGGAGTTGTGCAGAAAATATCTACGATTCACGGCAGGATCTCAACACTTTCAGGTCTCTGCACTTCCCTTTGACTTATCTACTGCTCCCAGAGTTTTCACAAAATGTCTGGATCTCGCCATTGCCTTTTGCAGACAAAGAAATATACAAATTTACCCCTACTTAGACGACTGCCTTATTCAGACAGACACCTAGGAAAAGCTGCTCAAAGACCTGGCCTTTGCGCAAAAAAAAAAAAAAAAAAAAAAAAAAAACTACTAACCTCCCTAGGGTACACAGTCAACTAAAAGAAATCCAAACAGGTACCCACCCAAAGGATAATCTTCCTGGGGGCAAGTCTGGGCACAGCATCCCAGATGGCATGCCTTATACCAGAGAAACACATTTTCCTGTCAGCTTACTTCTCTCAACTGGCCACCAAGCCCCAGCTTTCTGGAAGGAAAATCCTACAAGCCGTGGGGTTAATGGCATCTTGTATACTCCTCATTCCATATGCCAGACTGCATATGAGGAAACATCAGTGGTACCTAAAGAGCCTTTGATGTCAACACTCTCACAATCTGGAAACTCTTCTACCTTATTATTCCTTGCCTGAGGAAGGAATTTCTTTGTTGGGCAACAGCCTGCATCCACAACAAGGGGCTGCCCTTCTCCCCATGCCCCGCTTCCCAGACCCTCACCACAGATGCATCAGACTACGGTTGCGGTGCTCACCTGGATGGCAGGTGCATACAGAGACAATGGAGCCTACAGCAAATCCCCCTGCACATCACTTACAAAGAGATGCTGGCTGTGCAGCAGGCCTTGATAGCTTTCAAACCCCTGCTCTTTCCAGGGGTTCTCCTGATCAAAATGGCTCTCTCAACTACCTGGCAGACCAATTAAGCAGAAAGCTTTTGGACCCACACGAGTGACAGCTCAACAGAAGCACCTTCCTCCTAATAACTCAGAAATGGGGTACCCCGAAAGTCGACCTCTTTGCCTCGCACACCAACTATCAGCTTAGCAAATTCTGTACCAGGGAGCATAACTGCATGGCTTGGAAAGTGGATGCTATGTCCTCCTCCTCGGTAAACCGATCGGTCTATGCCATTCCTCCCCTACATCTCATCCTCAGGGTACTGCTCAAAATAAGGGAGGAAAAACCACGGACCATTCTCATAGCTCCAGACTGGCCCAGACAGCACTGGTACCCCTTGTTGCGCATACTGTCCCCACTGCCTTCATGGAATCTTCCTCAGATTCCAAACCTCTTAACCCAGAGGGAAGGGGAATTCATGTACCCCCCAATTGCAGACACTCAGTTTGGCAGTTTGGCTTATTTCCTAACCCCTGACCAATCTGCCAGCCTCCGTAAACAGGTTCTGGATGTTATCCGAGAGGCCAGATGCCCTAGTATAGAAAGCCTTATGCAGATAAATGGAAAAGGTTCTGCGCCTGGATCCAGGCTAAGGGGGCCCTCCATCCCGCTCATCCTGGATTACTTAACTGACATACTACACACTGGTCTCTCCTTCTCCTCTATAAAAATTCGTGCCTCTGCTATTTATACTCATTTTTCCACTGAGCAACCTCTTTTCTCACACCCTCTGATTAAACAGTTCCTCAGAGGGGCTAGCAGCTTGAGGCCCCCTAGAAGGCCACCAACACCAGCTTGGGACTTTAACTTTGTCTTGGAAAAGCTCATCCTTCCTCCTTTCGAACCAGCTTCCTCTGCAGAGCTAAAATTTCTCTCCTGGAAGACGGCCTTCCTCCTGGCCATCAATTCAGCCAGAAGAGTCTCTGAGCTGCAAGCACTCATGGCTGTGGAACCCTTCATCATCTTCCATGCAGACAGGTTATCCCTCAGAAGTAATCCACCCTTCATGCCCAAGGTGTGGTGTCCAGTGTGGCTCTCAACCAATCCATTCATTTGCCCACCTTCTTTCCTAACCCCCAAAACAAGTGGGAAAGGATTCTGTACTTTCTAGATGTGCAGAGACAGCTCAGATATTATCTGGACACGACTAAATCCTTAAGAAAGTCGGATGAATTGCTGGTTAGCTTTGCTTCAGGGCAGAAGGCAAAGCCATCTCCAAGCAGACCATTTCCAAATGGATAGCACACTGCATCCATTTCTGCTACAAACAGTATGGCAAGCCTCCCCCCCCCAAGGGGGTCAGGACACACTCCACTGAGCAGCCTCCACCTCTGCTGATTTCCTCAGAGGGGTCCTCACCAGGTACATCCTGGAGGCTGCCACCTGGACTTCTTTTCACACTTTCACCAGCCATTACCATCTGCCTCTCTTCTCCAAATCCAGGGCAGGGTTTGCCTTTGCAGTCTTGCAGGGTATCCTAGCCAGCCCCTAGCTTGCTTGACTGCCTCCACCCATTTCCTCAGCTTTGGGAATCTACCCAAATGTGATGACTGCAACAGTGAAACACTAAGAACATAGTACAGTTGTGTACACTTACCATAAATGTAGATATTTGAGTGTCTTCACTGTTGCAGTCCTGGTTTCCCTCCCTCCATCCCCCTTTCATTTTTTGATACCTTTCTTCCTTGTTGTTCTCCTTTCCTTACAAGGGACATATTGGTATTTATCTTCCACTGGTGGGGTTCATCCACCAGAGCATGGCCTCCTACTTTGGGTGCTCCTGACAGGTTAGGGCAAGAAAAACTGATGTAATGGTGTTGGCTGCCTTCCTTTATACCACTGATGACCTGATGCCAGTCCTCAAGCAACAGCAACTGACGCAGAAATACTATGTCTCTGGTATTCGGGCCGGCCGAGGGCTACCCTGGCAGGGATAACCCAAATGTGATGACTGCAACAGTGAAGACACTTGAACGTCTACATTTATGGTAAGTGTACACTGTACTATTTTCATAGTGGTCATCCCTTTATTCTGCCTGCCCCCTTGGCCATGGACACCTCCCTACTCATGTGAGGGGGCATTGTTTGGGAGGGACAGTCCAAAGGCACGTGGTCCCCCCACAAGGCTCTATTGCCTATCAAACGTCCTGGAGATGAGGGCGGTGCTCTTAACATTGCAAGCTCTCCATGCCCATCTTCCTCTTGGGATGATTATCATCCAGATGGACAACATGCCGTTTGTCTGGTACATCAACAAACAGGGGAATACCCCCTGTGTCGCAAGTCCATGAGCGTGTGGGAGTGGGTTATCTCCTCCAGGCATTTTCTGGTAGCAATGCACATTCTGGGGAGGTCCAGCATTTTAGCACGTCTATCGTGACACCTTACGAGTGGTATCTGAATCCTTCAGTAGTAAAACAAATCCTTCTAAATTGGGGTCAGCCTTGCTGCTTTCTCTTGGCCTCTCCTTTCAATGCAAAGTGTAACAAGTTTTTCCTCTCTGCGCCCCCCCCCCCCTCCACAGGGGGAAGCCCCAGGAGATGCTCTGATTCTTGCTTGGCACTCCTGTCTTCTGAATGCTTACCCTCCACTAACTCTGATTCCGAAATTCCTTCAGAAAGCTCGCAGGCTGGGGAGCTCAGTCATCCTCATTGCCCCATTCTGGGCTTGCCAAGTATGGTTCTCCTCACTATGATCTCACACACTGTGTCCTTCATGGACATTAGATCTGGTTCCGGAACTCCTCTGTCATCCCTCCGGGATACCTCACCCAGACCTGGGCAGTCTGAAGCTCACCACTTGGCTGCTCCAGTTCTCATGATAGTCAAGACTCCCTGGCTATCCTCACCAGTCAAATAAATATTAGTTGTGGCTCATAATGCTTCCAGTAGGAAGATTTAGTCCAATTTTTCACCATGATGCCAGTTCTTCTACGGTCAAGCTCCAACTGGCAGCTATATCTAATTTTTATGTTAACGACTACATGGCCTCTGTAGCATCTTCTAAGCTTTGGAAGGCATTTTTGAAGGGTACTTTCTTGATTTGGCCTCCAATTAAGGAACCATTGCCTCCATGGGATCTCTCACTGGTTCTGCAAGCGCTTGTCTCTTCCCCCTTTGAACCGGCGTCTTCAGTAGATTTAAAGCTTTTGTTTTGGAAAACCGCCATTATGTCAGCCAAAAGGGTTTTGGAACGTCAGGCATTGTCAATCAAACCTGCATAAATGATCCTTCGTAAGGACAAGGGTGTCTTTACATACTAATCCCGCTTTCCTTCCCAAGGTGGCTTCGGAAATGAACATTAATCAGGTTATTAATCTCTCTGTTTTCTTTCATAATTTTTAGAACAAGGGAGAGTACAAATTGCATTTGTTGGATGTTCATAGACAATTACATTGTTATTTGCATAGGACTAAGTCTTTCCATAAATCTGACCAACTCTTTATTTCTTATTGTAAGCCTTTTCTAGAGGAACCTGTAGCGAAAGTTTTCATCGCTCGTTGGATTTCCCAGTGTATTATCCTGGTGTTTACAGCTAGAGGTTTGCTCCCGCCAAAACATCTTAAAGCGCATTCGACTAGATTTATGGCTACTTCAGCTGCCTTCTGGTCCAAAGTTTCACTGGATATTTGCTCTGTGGCCACTTGGACATCTTTGCATACTTTCATTTCAAACTATTAAGTTGGACATCCTATCCAGGAACAGGACATCCTTTGGCTCCGCTGTGCTCTGAAATATCCTTCCATGAGGGCCTCCCAGGTGTGCTGGTAGCGGGGGACTCTGTCCTACAGGTTGAAGGACAAACAAAGACAACAACTTCAGATAAAGAAGTTATGTACTCACCTTAACCTTCCATCTGAGTTGTTGCTCTTCATTTGTCTTCAACTATCCCTCTCTCCTTCCCCCTACCTTTTTTTTTTGTGGCTACATGGTAGTCTGGATAGAAGAGGTATAGTCACCACCTTAGCATTCATTGTTGTTGTTCTTATTTCTGGATGCCTATGGTTATGAAGTATGGCTGTGGGTCAGATTGGGATGCTAGTGCCAATAGCAAACTCGATCTGAAGGGAGGAGGCATACAGGGGTGTTATGGGTAGGGGAGGAGCTTGGAGCTCGGATCAGATGCTGGAAATGCGGTCGAGTCTGAGTACCCATAGGTTGAACACAAATGAAGAGCAACAACTCTGATGGAACTTTATGGTGAGTACATAACTTATTTTTTTATGTTATACCAGAGAAGTTGGAAGGAAGAGACTGTATTAATTTTACAAAAGCACAAATAAGCAATTGGACTGGTATTCCACAACAGGAACTGTTAACTGAAAGGGCACAATCATGTATATGCTCCAAATCTGGTTGTTAAAAAAACAACTTTGACCTTTAATAGTAAAAATTGCAGTTTTATCGACAGAAGGAGCTGATTTTGACAAAACTGTTCCAGAAAGATAAAGTGCTAAAAGTGGGAGATAGCAGTGTTTGTGGAGAATGATTACTCAGTGTACACCAGGCAGAAGAGGAGTAAATATATTTTATTATTTAGGGAATGTCGAAAATCAGGCGTGAGATTAAAACTGCTGTACCCACCCATCTTCAAAATGTTTTTCCCTGGAGGACAAAATGATTTTTTGATTAAGTACATGCTAAGGAGGAAATACAAAAGCTTGTGCAACAAAGGGTGAGCTGTGAATCAGAAGGAGGTTGTGCTTTGTGTTCTCCTAGTGCCAAGGACTGCAGAGAGACTGAGACCGTGAAGTTTTTCCACTGTTTCATGAAAATGTACGAAAACATAAGAGTCTACTAGAAGAATCTGGGATATGTTGGAAATGAAGCAGAGACAGGATCTGGGAGATGGTGATGAACAGGATTAAAGCTAGTAACTTGGAAATTGACAACTGTGGGAAGATAAAGCAATAATTATGTTTATGAAACAAGACAGAACAGGAAAAAATGAAAATATTGAACTTCCTTTTACTTTGTTAAACTTATGAGGAACTTTAAAGCTTATACCCTGCTTCATGTTGTTACTGTTCAGAGAATAAAATAAGTTACTTGTAGATGATCAGATGTGGGATTACAAAGCCATAATTATATTTATGAAACTTAGCAGAACGGGAGGATTTTGCTAAATTTGTAGGGGATTCTAAAGCATATGCCCTACATTATGTCATTAAGCTTCAGAGAACTACTTTGGAGAGGGAGAAAGTTAACTGTAAGTAAAACAAATTTCTTTTTTTTTAAATCTAAATGGTAATGTTTAAATGTTACGTGATTTTCTTAGCAAGGCATGAAGTAAAGCTTTTTCAGTGCTTTTTTTAATATAATTGGGATATTAATATAAACAAATGTTTTTTTTTTTTATTTGTTTTTTTCTCCCTTCTCTCTTTTTACCTGTTCAGTTTTAAGAAATGTAGGCACTACAATGTTAGGAAAAAAAGAGGAGAAAGGAGGGGTCTGGTTGAGAGAGCATGGTAAAAGAAAAATGTGCGCTTTTTCTCATGCTTGCATGGGCAAATGATTGTGTTAACCCTGGGATTTATCCAGCAGCAAGTATATTACAAAACATATAAATGGAAAAGAATATTGAATATTGTAAGACTTTTTTCTGGTAAACAAAGTATCCCTAGCAGTTTGTCTGGTTTGCATGTGTCCAGAAGACAATCTGATAAAGAGAAATGGCTTGGAGAAGTGTTTACTGAAAGCATTCAAGTATTTTCTTAGTTAGGAGAGCTATAAAGATGAGAAAGAAATCAGATAGCATTTACTAAAAGCACAGGCTGGATCATGCGTCTTAGTATGAATGACCTTTCTTTTTGGGTGTCTTTAGCCTATGGGTGTGGTTATCATTTTAGAGCGTTTGTTCTTATATACGTAGTTTTGTGTGTTACTGTTAAGTTATTGGGTTTTATGGGGGTATGGGTGGGGGTTTGTTTGAGGGTTTTCAATAAAGCAAAAAATTCTGCAAGATGTGACATAGGCTCAAATGGAGATGACGAGAAACAATTGCATAAAAGATTAACCTGTGAAATGGTGCATGCATTGAATACAAAAGCTGGAACCATACATTTAACCAAAAAGCTGTTATACATAAATGGTAATGAGAATAATACCTCAAGAACATGATTCTTTCTATAATGTGTTTAAACGTTAGTGGTCTTGCAGATAAATACAAAAAAGAAAGAGTAGTGAATTATATTATATTAAAAAATGTAGAGTGCAAGTAGCTATGCTCCAAGAGACACACTTGGAAAGAACTGAGCATGTGAATTTGATAAAGAAGGGTTTTCAGGATGTTTATTCAGCAGACTATCTGGGGCAAAAGAAGAGAGGCATACTTGTATTAATTGCAAGAGGAGCTCCAATAGTAATAGAAGAAATATAAAAGACAATAACGGAACATTTATAGTATTAAGGAGCTACTGGAAGGGAGAAGGATTACACTGGCATGTATTTATATTCCACCGAAAATTGCTGTAATGGAGCTTAAGAAAATTCTGGGAGAAATAATCAGCCTTCAGCAAGGAATTTTACTTATAGGTGGGGACTGGAATTTAATTTCTAACAGTGAAGATGTGTTTAGGGGACAAGGACGGAAAAAGTAACAAAGGAGTGTAGATTTCTAAAAACGTTTACGAAATGTTTTAGCAGGGAAAGTGTGAATTCAGTACTAGGAGTTCGGAGTAAATTTATATATCATTCCCCAAAACACACAAACTGAGCTAGGCCAGACAGAATATGCAATGTTAAGTTGTCAATCTCGCCTTCATTCTTGCTGGTTCGGAGCCGATCCTCGGCTCCGACTCGGCCACTCTAAAAGCTTGAGAGCTAGTTCCACTGGCTCGAGGCTCCCCTATATCCCACAATGCTAGGCGGTAACTCCTCAGATCTCGTTTGCCGCTACAGCGATCGAGGTGCGTTTTCTACCGGCTCATTTTAGTTTTGGTAAAGAAACTAGTTTTTCTTAGCCTTTTTCCCCTTATTTTAAGTTAGTTTTCTAAATAGTTATTGTGAAGTAGTCCATCCCATTCCCTGTTAATTTCCCTTCCCTTTTCCAAAAATTATAGAAATTTTCCCTCGGGCCCTAGGCCCAGTCCCTCCCTTCCTAGTAGTGAGTGACTGTGTTTTGTAGGGATTTTATTTCTAATTACCTTTACCTTAATTTAAATTAGTTTAATTTATTTTTAAGTGTAATCGGTGTGTGTGTGTTTGTGTGGTTACACTTTCCCCTTAGATATGTCTAAGGAATCAAAGGTCTCAGGCTTTAAGAAGTGTGACTCGTGCTGTCAGAAGATGTCTCTGACAGACGGTCACACTTCTTGTGTGTACTGCCTGGGACCTATGCACCTGCAGGACTCGTGCTGTTTGCCATGGCTTCAGCCCTAGAGTCCTGCAGGAGCGAAAAAATAAACTCATTTTAAGGGGTTTATTGAAGCCTGAGGGTCCCTCGACTCAGTCATCAGGGAAACTCTCTAAGCCTTCCAGACCTTCGGCTCCAGCCTCTGAGCCATCTTCTGGAGGTCCTAAGGCTATTCGAACATTGGCTCCGGCCGGAGCCGATGAATCTCAAATAAAAGCCCCTACGGTGTCCTCGGCTCCGGCCGGAGCCGAGGAAGACATAACTGAGTCGGCTCCGATCAAGTTGTCGGAACCGACATCTAGAAAAAGGTCCCGATCTCCATCTATCGGCTCCGTTCATTCGGCTCCAGCATCACCTTTGCTGTCTGAACGGAGCCATAGATCCCACTCTTCTAGGTCTTCCAGGTTATCGGACCATGACTTCAGAGAGTAGTGAGTTGACTTCTTAAGTCCGAGGCACTAGCCCAGATGCTTCAAAGTCCGACTCAACAGTCGAGAACGATCCCCATCACTCAAAATGTTCCTCCTCTGACTCTTTTGAGTTCGGAGCCGGGGCGGCTCGGACCCGAGACTGTGGTGGCGTCAGAACCGATACCTTTGTCTTCGGTTTTGTCGTCTGCTCCGATGTCTTCCTTGGAAGAATCTCGGCGCCGGACTTCCCTCGTCGGCTCTGAGGGGGCGAGTGGCATCGGACCCTTGTCCGACCCCGTTCTCCCTCTCGGTGCTTCGGCACTGGTGAGTTCGGCTCCGACATCGGCCTCGGAGCCATCACTGTCGGTGCCAGGGGAGGTTTTCAGTTTTTCGGAACGGAGACCTCCGGCTCTGCCTGACAGGGGTGCCTTCGAGGTCATGAGGAGCGTGTTAGAACCAGGTTCAACTCCACAGTTGGCTCCTTCTGCTCTTCCCCCCATGGTGCCTCCGGTGATTTCTACTCGCACTCTCATCCCCGACCGTAGAGAGCCAGCTCCTCAAGTTTCCCCAGTGGGGATCTCCTCCTCTTCCAAGGCCTCTCCTGATCCTGTAGGAGAGCCCCCTAGGAAGAGGCAGTGCAAGAGGAAGCACTTTGACTCCCCTGAGTCTGTCACCTCTGACACTGATTTAGAGGATTCTGAAGGTTCCCCTCGTTCCCCCTCTGAAGATGTCTCCTTCGCAGCCATCCTTGAAATCTTAAAACAGAGGGGGAATTGGCCAGCCCTCAACCCTTCAGAGGATGAATCAGTGTATCTTGAGGCATTTGGCTCTCGCCCTTCCACCTCCTGGGTGTCCCTCCCTTTGACCCCTTATGCAAGTGGTGGCAAAGAAGGCTTGGACGGCTCCTGGTTCAGTGGGACCCACCCCCAGGAGACCATCAAAATTCATTACCGGCCCCAAGGACAAAGAATTTTGACCAAAGGCGCCTCTGTTGATGCTGGGGTGGTGCCTGCGCCCACCAAGAAGGAGTTAGCTGATCCTTCGGGGCGTGTTCATCCGCCTAACAAAGAGTCTAGGTCGATGAACAGGTACGGAAGCGGATGTTCACGCCAGCGACCTTTACTATGAGATCGCTGAATTACCTGTGTCATTTCACTCGTCTTCAGAGGGATTTGCTCAAGGAAGCGAGTGAAATGTTGAAGGACCCAACAGCTGCGAGTTTTCAGGATAGGATGAACTCTCAGCTGGCAACCCTTAATTCTATAACTAACTCCTCCATGCGCCTCCTTTCATATGCGGCGGATGGAGCAAGTAGAGTGGCAGGTACAGGTGTAGCCTTGCGTAGGCACGCCTGGATGCGGCTATGTAACTTTGCGGACCCTTTCAAGGCGTCCTTCACTAATTCCCCCATTGATGGATCATCCCTCTTTGGTCCTCAAGTGAAGGAAACCCTGACTAGGTGCGAGACTGATGGCAAAACTCTCTCTGCCGTCGGAGTCCGTTTTTCTACTCATTCTAGACCTTACCCCAAAGGCCAGAAGGGGGGAAAGATGTGGTTCCGCAAACAATCTCAAGGAGATTTGCCTGACGCACAGAGTCGATTCCCCTCTAGAGGCAGAGGGGGGAACAATAATGGTAGACGCCGTCCTAGAGGCAGAGGGGGCCTGCAGAATCAGGGCAGTTGAGAATCCTTTTCCGACAAGCCCTTTCAGCATCCCTGAGGTGTTGCCCGACTGTCCACCTTTGGAGGCAGTTGGGGAAGGTTGTCGCTGTACCCAGAAGCCTGGCTATCCCTAACTCGAGACAAGTGGGTACGGTCTATCATTTCCGAAGGCTACAGAATCCCTTTCCATCTCATTCTGAAGCAATCCAAAAAATCCCTTCCAGACGTTCCACCCAGTCAAAGGGAGCAAGCAGTTTTAGAAATTTCAAAGCTGCTCGCAAAAAGAGCCATTCAACCAGTTCCAGCAGACCAAACAGGATCCGGAATCTACTCCAAATTCTTTTTGGTTCCAAAGAAAACAGGGGACTGGAGACCCATTCTGGATCTTAGCAACTTGAACAACTTTGTCAAGAAAACAAAGTTCCGGATGGTCACGCTGCAGTCCATTCTACCCCTTTTGGGGTGGGACAACTGGATGTGCTCGATAGATCTCCAGGACGCGTACTATCACATCAGAATGAGTCGACGCTCCAGGAGGTTTCTCCGCTTCAGGCTGGGAACCAGTCATTTTCAATTCAGAGCCCTGCCCTTTGGTCTCACTACAGCCCCCTGAGTGTTTACCAAATGCATGGCAGTGGTAGCCTCTCATCTGAGACAACAAGGATTCCAGGTGTTTCCTTATTTAGACGACTGGCTCCTTACAGCCCCCACCAAGCATCTTTTACTTCTCGCCAGAGACTGTACCTTTCACACATGTCAGGCACTAGGCATTTCAATAAACTACGAAAAGTCTGTCTTGTCGCCTTGTCGTGTTATTACCTTCATAGGCGCAAATCTCAACACAGTCAATATGTCAACCAGACTCACAGAGCACAGAATAGCAGACATACACAGACAGGTCTCTCTTGTCTTGCAGAGCAACAAAGTCAAAGCCAGACTGATTCTGAAAGTCTTAGGGATTATGGCGGCGGCCATCCCCCTTCTACCATTGGCTCGCTTCCATATGAGAATTTTACAATGGATACTTTTCACACAATGGTCTTACCAAAGACTTCCAATGTCCCATCCTATTTGGATAACTCAATCGTGCAAGAATCATCTCTCTTGGTGGATCACATCTCCCCAGCTCCTCCTAGGGAGACCTTTCGTCCCTCCCCCTCCGGTTGCTACAGTGACAACGGACGCCTCCCTGATCGGGTGGGGGGGGTATTACCAGGGCAGGACAGTCCAGGGCATGTGGCAACTGTTCGAGTGCCACTTGCACATAAACGTTCTAGAGATGAGAGCAGTGCTTCTAGCATTGCAAGCTTTACAAGACTCTCTTCCCAAGGGAACTATAGCAATTCAGACAGACAACATGTCCGTAGTGTGGTACATCAACAAACAAGGCGGAACCAGATCTTACCCCCTATGTCGAGAGGCACTCAGACTGTGGCAATGGGCGATTTCTTCTCAGCGATTTCTGTTAGCAACGCACATCCCCGGGAAGTCCAATGTGATTGCAGACAAATTGAGCAGAGCTATTCTCATGCCTCACGAGTGGTCTCTGAAGAATTCAGTGTTGGAGAAAGTTTTTCGTAAGTGGGGCCGGCCTTGCTGCGACCTTTTCGCTACTCCCCAAAACAGCAAGTGCGACGACTTTTTCACCCTCTTTCCCCAACCAGGCCACCCCAGCAGAGACGCTCTAGTGCACGTTTGGCCCCGGGGACTTCTGTATGCTTTTCCTCCCTTCCCACTGATATCTCAGCTGATACAGAAGGCCATCGCTTCCATGATCCTCATTGCCCCTTACTGGCCTCGACAGGTTTGGTTCCCATTTCTCCACCGTTATCTGCTGGAGCAACCTTGGCAACTGGACCCAGTTCCAGGCCTCTTGACCCATCAGTCAGGTCAGTTGCACCACTCCCTTCCCTCTCTGAACCTCACAGCGTGGTTCCTCCAATTCCAACTCTAGCCAGGCTTCCTCTGATATCTCACTCAGTTAGAGATATCTTGATAGCCTCTCATAAATCTTCCACTCGGAAGATTTATCATAACAAGTGGAAACGTTTTTCCTATTGGGCGCAGTCAAAGAATATAGATCCTTTCACTGCTTCTGTTCAATCAGTTCTAGACTTTCTAGCCGAACTTTTCCACTCAGGTTCATCCCCATCTACCGTTAGAGTTCAATTGGCAGCAATATCGAACTTTCATGTTGGAGTCTCAGAGTCCTCCATTATGTCTCTCAAACTCTGCAAAGCCTTTTTAAAGGGAGTTTTTCTCCTCAAACCACCCATCAGAGATCCTCCTCCCCAATGGGATCTCAACTTGGTTCTGACGTCCTTAATTCTTTCCCCCTTTGAACCTGCGGCAGAACCTATATAGCCCACCTAATCATGAAGGGATTCACATCTAGATCAGGGGAGGTCATTGTGCCTCTTTACTCATCCCTCATCAGGCCCATAATTGAGTACAATGCCCCTTGTGGGATATACCTTACCAGACACCTGCAGCAACTGGAAAGACCCCAAAAGTACCTCACCAAGAGGATCAAAGGGCTCAAACAGATGCCATATGCTGCCTGGTTAAAGAAACTCCAGCTGTACTCGGTCGTCTGCTCAGAGGCGATCTGTGCCTGACGTATAAAGCCATGTCCAACCCGGAATTAATGGACATGCTGCACCTCAGAAAATCCAAATCTCATCGAGCTACGCGCTCGAGAGACTTGAACCTCAGCACTGAAATAAATAGGACATGCTGGAGGGACAGATTCATAACCCAGAGGCTCCCTTCACTCTGGAATAAAATCCCAGTCCAGGTTAGGCAGAGTCCCTCATTGACTCTCTTCAAGAGGAATCTTGATGAGTGGATGGGAGATCATAGGTTTACCCCGGGTATCACTTCTGTGTCACTGTTAGACAGAGGCACAGTATACTAACCTCGAAAAGGGGCATAGCAAAATTAATTTAAAATGGGTGGTGAAAGCCAAACACACTCTGGCTAGGCTTATAAATGCCCTAGGGCAGATAGCCTAGTATGAACCTATGAACCTATGTTCAATAAAGTTACTTTCTTGGAAAACCCTCTTTTTAGTAGCTATCACTTTAGCTAGAAGTGTCTCTGAACTCCATGCTCTGTGTTGTCGACCCCCTTATCTTGTATTTCATAAGGATAGGGTGTCCTTACGTACTAACCCGTCCTTTTTGCCCAAGGTAGCTTCACTGGCAAATTTGAATCAAACCATTGAGCTTCCTGTTTTCTTCCCAAATTATTCTAATAGGTCAGAACAAAAGTTACACTGTTTAGATGTTCATCACCGACTTAGGTACTATTTAGACAGGACCAAACAATTCAGGAAATCTGACCAACTGTTTGTTTCTTACGCAGAAGGTAGAATGGGCCTTCCAGTTTCTAAAGTGTCTCTCTCTAGATGGCTTACTTCGTTGATTACCCTAGTGTATGAGATAAGACATCAACAGTTGCCATCCAAACCCAGGGCTCATTCAACTAGAGCTTTAGCCACTTCTATAGCTTTCCAAGATAGGCTGCCTATTGATTCGATTTGTTCTGCAGCTACTTGGGCTTCTCCCCATACCTTCATTTCTCATTATAAGTTGGACTTGGCCTCTAGAGACCGAGCCAACTTTGGTTCCACTGTACTCAAGAGTCTGTTCCGATAGGCCACCCGGGACAAGGTGCTAGGGATGCGGTCCCATCCAGCAAGAATGAAGGCGGAATTGACAACTTAACATTTAGAAGTTATGTACCTACCATAACGTTCCATGTTAGTTGTCTTCTCGCCTTCTTTCTTGCGTCCCACCCTCCTTCCCCCTAGCCAGGACAGACCTAGAGAAGTTTTTCTTTGTTCCTTATGGAATTTTCTTGCTGGCCGTAGCTTTCAAACGAGATCTGAGGAGTTACTGCCTAGCATTGTGGGATATAGGGGAGCCTCGAGCCAGTGGAACTAGCTCTCGAGCTTTTAGAGTGGCCGAGTCGGAGCCGAGGATCGTCTCCGAACCAGCAAGAAAGAAGGCGAGAAGAAGACAACTAACATGGAACGTTATGGTAGGTACATAACTTCTAATTTCATAGGAACATGTGCATTTAATTGAAGGTCTTGATATGCATCCAGTAACTATTTCAGATCATGCAGCAATAATAATTAAAGAAAAAAACACAAGGTAATGATATAAAAATGAGACACTGGCACTTTCCCACCTATGTGTTGAAAACAGGAGTTTAACGAATGAGCAGTGGAACTTATTCAGGAGCTATTAGAGAAGTAGAAATTTCTTCTGAAAATATAGCTAGGGAGTAGGATAAAGTTAAAGTGGAATTTAAAAATAGGGTGGAAATAGAAGAAAAAGAGATATGGTTAAAAAGTAACAAGAATTACTTACAGGACTGACAAATGTTAAAAGTATTGCAAAGTAGGGGGAATCTCAGAACAAGAAGAGGAGCAACTGCAGAATGCTAAACAGAAAATAAGGGATTACATCGGTAATATGCATGAGTTTTAAAAGATTGTCGTTAAGCAAATATATTTTGATAACCCTGGGCACAAAAACTTTTAGCACAACAACTCAGGCAACAGAAAATAGAAAGAGCTGTTACCAAGCTTAGGGGAGCCTACAGCAAGGAAGATAACAAGGGACCCTGTAGAAGTATTGGAAATACTTCGAAAATTCTATGAAAGTCTGTATAAAGCAGAGAAATGTGGAAATTAAGAAAAGGTACAGATGGAAATGTTTATGGAAGAATTAAATATGCCCAGGCTAGAGGTAGAGGAGGTTCAATTACTAACAGGATAGTAGGAGATGAGATAAAAATGGTGATGTATAACCAATCTACAGGAAAATCCCCAGAAATAGGTGGTATTCCTGTGAAGGTTTGGAAGCTAGGAGGGAAGAAACTGGAAGAAAGTGGTAGTAGCTGTAATACCTAAAGAGGGTTGGATCCAGCTTCATACAGGCCCATTTTAGTACTAAATAATGATTATAACGTGTTTGCAATGGCAAAAGTGATGCCAAAATTGATAGATATGGATCATTGTGGTTTTGCGGAGGGGAGACAAACGTTTGACATTACCAGAACAGTGATGATCCAGAAGGAAGCATTATGTAAGAAGATACTACTGTTGTTGTTAGATCTTGATGCAGAGAAAGCATTTGACTATGTGAGCTGGGACGTTATTAGCAGAGCAATGGAAGCATTTGCATTCTCTGAAAAAATTATAAGGTTGATTAGGAGGATATATGAAGGGTCGAAGGTGAAAGTTAAAGTGGGGGGTTCCTCTCTGGTAATCTCTGCTTAAGCATAGGAACTAGGCAGGGGTGTTCTCTCTCCCCTTTGTTTGCATTATATTTAGATCCACTGGCAGATGAAATAAAGGGACTCAGAAATTCAAGGATAGAATTGGTATGGTAGTCAAGATTAGCTGGCTCTATTTGCAGAAGCCATTATTTTTTACTTGACAAAACCAGAAGTGGACATTACATTGCTGTGGAACATATTGAGACAATTTCAAACCTTTTCAAGATACAAAATTAATGAAGCCAAAACAATAGAAATAGCGAATTATGTACCCATATACGAATTGGTTCAGCAAAATCCATGCTTATGGGGACATGATATAATAAAGTATTTAGGAGTATGGATTAAAAATGATAGTGCGGCATCCAAGGATATGTGGGAAGAGACCAAACAAAATGACATCTCAAAAATGGAGAAAATGGAAGCTGTGTTATATGGATATTGATAGTAAGATGCAAGCAGTTAAAATGTTTTTAGTTCCTTTAGTCTTGTATACAGGTCAGGCAGATTTTTATCAACCAGAGGATAAGTTGTGAATAGTAATTAATAGAGTCGAGGGATTTTGTCTGGGAGGGGGGGACTGCAAGAGTCAAGTGTGGGATAATCTTGTTCTTCCAGGAGAACAGGGCAGATCAGGATTACCCGATTTGAAGCGGTATTTCAGGACAACACAGTTAAGGCTCCTATACATAGCACAAGCAGAAAACTAACTCAAAATGGAATGAGTTGATAAAGAAATGGGGGGGTTCAAGTAACAGGGAGAGCTGGGATTTTGGATGCAAACTTTTTTAAAGAGAACAACAATAATCATGCAGAACGTTATATTTATAAAGTAGCAGGAGGTATTCTAAGAAGTAAGTCACTACAGGAATGGAGAAAGGAGATTCTGCCAATTGGGTGACTACAAGTAGGGATATAGATAATAGGCAAGAGGGGCGGGAGTTTATTGGAGAAAACTGGCAATGAAACCCAAGGTATTGGGAGCAAACAACTAGAGAGAGAAAGGTAATAGAATGGGAAGATGCCAAGAACTTGTTTGGACTGCAAGTTAAAGATTGCCTTTCATATCAAGGATTGATGTCAGAGTGCAGGCAAAGAGAAAGAAATAGGAGGGTCCTAAACTATAGACCAGTACTGGCAGAATTCTTAGTAGACTCTAGAAAAGAAGTGGCTATTGGGAAAGGAATGATTAGTAGAGCATATAAAATATTGCATTATAACTATAAGAATCAATCAGAAGAGGTTAGGAAGAATTGGGAAGAGAGATTTGATAAGCAATTCATAAAGAAATAATGGGGGGGATATATGTATGTCTCACAAATATACAACAAAATCTAGAAAATTTAGGATCTTTGCCTGGAAGTGTTTACATATATATTTTTTATACCACAAGGAGGCTCCAAAGAAGCTTTCCTCAGGTAGACAGCAAATGCTGGAGATGTGATGCGGAAGAAAGAGGTAACTAGGAACATAGTTTCTGGGAGTGTAATGAGTTGGCTGACTTTAAAGATTCCCTGCAGTGCGCTCTGTTGGAGATGCTGGGTGTGCCAATTGAGTGACTAGGGAAGTGATTTTTTTGGAGCTATGATAGAGTTGGAATTGCCTAGACATAGTAAGGCCTTGTTGAGTATAATTTTGATTCTTGCCAAAAAAGCAGTAACTAGAAAATGGAAATCAAAGTCAAAGATAGCAACTGAGATAAAACAACTGGAACTGGTATCTTCAGAAAAGGGTAGGAGTAAGTTACACAAGAACAAATGGGAAATGTGTCATCACTACATACAGAGGAGGAACGATGTTTAAAAGAAGGCAGGGTCTGAATGAGCTATGCAGTGTTTGACAATGACTGGGATATATTAAAAGTGATGTATAATGTTTGCAGCTGCAGTTGTGTTGGCACGGTTTGTAAGGTATAATGTTTGCAACTGAGGTTGTGCTGCTGTGATTCATTTTCATTTATATAAGTGTAAGATTGTCTCTATCAATTTAATAAAGATGTTTCTTGTATAAAAAAAAAGAATATAACAGAGATAAAAGAACTGGAAGGGGCTCTTCAGAACAGGGTAGGAGCAACTTACATAGACAAAATGGAAATAGTGAAAGCACTGCATGTAGAATGTTTTTGAGGAGGAGTGAGGTTTAAAAGAAGACGGGAACTGAACAATTTTTCTAATGTTGGATTATAGTTCAAAAATATGTGGCATATAATGTTTGAAACTGTGAATATGATAAAATGGTTTGATTTTTTTATATATAAATGTGTTTGCCTATGTCTTAAGTGATGATACAGTAAAAATGTTAAAAAATGTTTTCACGATGTCCTTCAAGAATGCAACTGCAGTCCTTACATATGGGTTGTCCTGCCTCAGGCAGCCCTTCAGTCGGCCAGATTCCAAAGTCTGGGTCCGGCGTCGGCTGATGTCGCCTCCTCCCCGACGTCAGAGCGGCTGGGGTATAAAAGCGTCAGCCGATGCCATCTTCCTCGGTCTTTCTTGCCGCGCGCTGCCCGAAGCAGAAGCAGTTTGCAAGTGCCGGTCGGCCAGCTCCTGTGTTTTCAGTAACCGAAGTCATCAAAAAGCTAAGTACCCCGTTGGGGAACCTTTTCTTGCCTCAGCCGATGACAGATAAAACTGCAAAAGTTAATAACTGTTTGTCTTGTGGTAAACAAATACCTCATAAGGACTTCCATTCTTACTGCCTTCCCTGCCTTGGCCCAGACCACGACGTCTTGGCCTGTGCTGCCTGTGCTTGCTTCAATAAGCGCACACTCAGGTGCCGGGCAGAATTTTCTGAAGACTTTTTTGGCAAAAAATACTCCTATATCATGCCGTCGGAACAACCGACAACACATATTTCCAAAAAACGGAAGGACCGGAACCGACATTCTCGGCCCGCGACTTCCACCGACACCATGTCAAAACCTACCGCGAGTGCATCGGTCTCTTCTGAGGCGGTTATTCCACCACTCCAGACCGACAACACCGCTTTACCGTTCACTTCGGCCCCGGAGCCTACGCCGGTGCCGGTTGTTGATTTTCCTCCAGAAGCCGAAGCCCAAGATTTGCCTGAGACCATACCGGTGGACAAAGTTACTCCAGCACGTGGGGCAGCTAGGCCTCCGGTGTCTATGTACATCAAGGCCTACACACGTGCTAAGGCTGCCAGCCAGGCTAAGTCTCACCCTCCTAAATCTTTTTCTCAGGGTCCCACTTCTGATAAACAGATCATGACTTTAGCTGCAGATTTAATTTCCTTAATCAGAGGTTCCCAGGCTCATCCTGACAGAGGTTCTCAGCCGCCCTCAGACAAAAGGCCTAGGGTTGAGCAGACAGATACCCTTTCCTCAGATGAATCCTCTGGTGACTCAGATCATTCAGATACCCAGGAAGAGTCCTTCCAGGCCTACGAGGATTCTGATGCTGAGGAATCTATTCCTTCTGCCTCTCCTCCTGAGGATATTTCCTTCGGGGAAATTCTCCACTCCATGAGAGAGCATTTTCAGTGGCAGGGCCAGGAATTCTCCGACTCCAGGAAACGGCTTCGTACCTTCCTTAAGCTTCCCCAGCACAGGCCTTTAGCTATCCCTCCAGTGTTAGATGTATTGGATGATGTGTACTCAGTTTCGAGTGCTTCTCCTGATTCTCTCCCTCCTGCTCCTGTCAAGCCAGACAGATACTACAGGGTTCCTGAAACTCATAAACATCTCTTTAAGGCCCATTCTGTTGATCTAGAAACTATTTCCCAGGGGCCCAAAGGAGTGGCCACTTCCACGGCCAAAAATCCTTTGCCCGCTGACAGGGAATCTAGGTCCCTGGAGAGGTGGGGCAAAAAAGTTTATACCTCAACCACCCTTGCCATGAGGGCACTTAATTGCCTTTTTCATATGTTTCAGTATCAGGATTTCTTGATGGATGATTTGCAGAAAAAGTTAGCCTCTACTGAGCCTTTAGATAGAAAGGCCTTGCAGGATTTGGTTCATAATACACAGCAGGTTAACAATCATTTTCTTCAGTGTGGTTATGATGCATTGGAAGCTTCATGTAGGGCAGCTATGACAGGGGTCCGTCATACGTAGACATGCTTGGTTGAAAGAACAGGCATTGCCAGATCATGTTAAAGTAAAGCTTCTAGATGCACCTCTGGAAAAACACAAGCTATTTGGTGCTAATGCTCAGGATGTGTTGAAATCAATTGAGGAAAAGGCTAAATCAGTGCAAACAGTCAAAGATTTCCTCCAGGTTCAGCCACCAAGGTTCAGCAGGAATTGGCCTTCGAAGAATTGGTCCTTTCCAGACACTGACAAGTTCCAAAGGGGGAAAAAACAGGCGTGCCCGAGGGAGAGGGCAATACCGAGGCTCCAACAGGGGACGCCAATGGCAGCCGACTAATCAGAGAAGTGGCGCAGGAACTTCTTCTGCTCCACAGGGACAATCACAATGACTTGACTTTGACACCGCAGACCAAGGCTCAAAGAGAAGCACCTTTAGGCGGAAAATTATCCTTATTTTCAAAAAACTGGCACGTTTTAACAAAGGACAAATGGATTCTGGACATAATAGACCAAGGCTACAGGTTCCACTTCCATACTTTACCAACAAGACAAGGCATGCCAAACCTGCCACAAAATCAAAGGGCAGAGGTACTCGTACACATTTCAAAGCTGCTACAAATCAAAGCAATAGAAAAGGTTCCTCCTCAGGAACAAGGCCAGGGATTCTACTCAAGACTGTTCCTTGTTCCAAGAAAAGAAAAGCAATGGAGACCTATACTGGACTTGTCCGCTCTAAACACTTTTCTCATTGTGCCAAAATTCAAAATGCTGATGCTACAGCAACTCCTTCCCATGCTGGGCAAGGGGTCTTGGCTGGTTACTCTGGACCTCAAGGAGGCATACCTGCATGTCCCAATCAGACACAGTTGCAGAAGATACTGCAGATTTCTTGCAGGGTCAGAGCATTATCAATTCTCAGCATTGCCTTTTGGCTTATCTACTGCGCCCAGAGTATTTACGAAATGCCTGGCATCAGTAATTGCACACTGCAGACTCCAGGGGATACAAATATACCCTTACCTGGATGACTGCCTTATACAAGCGGACAGCAAGCAAGCCTTGACAAAAAACTTGAATTATGTCATTCACTTACTACAGGCTTTGGGATACACAGTCAACATTCAAAAATCAAGACTACTGCCATCCCAACAAATAATTTTTCTAGGAGCCAAACTAGACACAAAATCACAAATGGCTTTCCTCATAGAAGAGAAGCAAGAACAATTACCAGATTACTTCAAAAGCTTAGCAAAGCACACCCAGATGACTGCAAGGAAAATCCTACAGGCCCTGGGTTTCATGGCATCTTGCATTCTATTGATTCCACTGGCAAGACTACACATGAGAAAAATACAATGGTACCTAAAAAGTTTATGGTCTCAACACAGCCACAGCTTAGAAGCAATTATCCCACTCATTCCATGTCTACAAAAGGAATTTTTGTGGTGGGCCCAAGCAAGCCAGTTAAACAAAGGTATGCCTTTCAACAAACCTCAAACAAGCCAAACCATTACAACAGACACCTCAGATCATGGATGGGGGGCGCACATGGAGGGCAGACGCATTCAAGGGCAATGGGCCCCCCGGGAACTGCATGTACACATCAATCAAAAAGAGATGTTAGCAGTAATTCATGCAATCGAGGCCTTCGGAAAATATCTTCAACAAGGTCAACTGCTAATAAAGACAGACAACACCACTGTTATGTGGTACATAAACAGGGAGGTACTCATTCTTACCCCCTCTGCAGACTAACAATGACTCTTTGGGAAAAGTCCCTGAAACTGAACATACAGCTGCAATCCCAGTTTGTTCCAGACAAGGTTTAAAAAAATCAAAACTACGACAATATACAAAAACGGACTTCGTACAAGCAAACCTTCAGTCTTTATTACACCAATAATCCACCAGATTGAGCGCTTTCATCTGCCCTAAGCAGATTTCATCAGAATACTTCATTTACAGTGCCTCACAGTTTTATACTATTCTTAATAACATAATTGTTCAATAATCACTAATTAAATCAATCTTTCAATAATCACATACAAATAAAAATAAAACAATTAGTTTCAATGACTTGTCCAAGCCAATTTTAACCCTTTTGTACATTACTAATTGTATTAAAGTGCTGCTGTGCATGTTGATGAATTAACATGTTTTGATTAAAATAACTTGTTTAAATAATATGATATAAATTGTGCAACGCATTTTGATAAAAATCAAAATAAACATAATTAAATTTCAGTTAAAATAATCCACCCCAAAGGTATTCTTTATATATAAACTATACTTTAAATAGCTGTGGTACTTTTGCTGTTATGTTTAAAATTAATAGTGAATGAACTAAATAAATATTTAACAATATGAGGGGTCAATTAAAAAGAATATTTTAAAATGAGTGTTTGAAAATTACCAATTCATCTCCAAAAAAAATTAAATAATAATCAAAATTATAATATATATATTAAACATTAAAATCTAATAAAATGTTATATAAATATATATATAAATAATTATATATGTACACATGTTCCAAAATGTAAATCTTTAAAAATATCCTAAAATTATTGTTGTATATATGTATACATTCATATTAAATGACAATTGATATTTATGTTATGTTCATAAAAGTGGAAAAATATTATATTCTTTATTGTACTATTGTTACGTGTATACCAATCTTATAATTAATTGAACCAAGGGAAAAATGAAAAAAAACAAGAGAAAATTGCAAGAAGAAATTACAATAGGAAAATTTTACACTTTAAACATCCATTATCGAAAAAATAAATAAACTATAAATAAACTTGTCATCCCAGATTTGTAACAAGTATATTGCACAATTTTAATGGCCACATTGCCATTACACCATTACTTTCATAAATGAATGTTAACAAAAATATTTGTCATTTTATTTTTTACTCCTGAATATTATATATTCAGAAAATAAATTTTTAAACTTTTAAACTGTGGCAGCTTTGTCAACCAGTATAGCCTTGATGTTAATATATTCGTTAAGACCTGGCATATAATTCGATTTCAGTCTCAACTGCCATTTAATCTCCTTTACCAGTAACTGATTCTTTAGATCACCTCCCCTAGTGTCCATTTTAATTAATTCTAAAATGGCAAACTTAAAATCAATAAAACCCACACAATTTACAGAGTGTTTGTAAAGGGCACTTGTCTCCTTTTTTACCTTAATGTCATTAATGTGCTCATATACTCTCTCTTTTAGTGCCCTCTCTGTTTTGCCTACGTAAAGGCAGTACATGTAGCACAAGTGGCTAAATAAACTAACATTTTACTGTGACAGTTACCCTTACAAAAGGATACCTTGCTGTTGAGACCATTAATTAGTATTGTATTCTCGGCCTGGTTAATGTATCTACATTGTCGACAACTGCCACACTTAGTTGTACCTTTCCTTACCTTTTTGTCTAAATTACTTTTTCCTCTCTCAAATAACCTCTTAAAATTCATACCAGTCTTGTAGGTCAATAGTGGTTTATTCCCCACAATGTCATAGATTTCTTTATTGGTCTTTAATATGGACCAATTTTCCTCTAAAATTCTAGAAAAATGGTCTGAAAATTCATTGTATTCCAGAATACATGCTTTGGAGAAATTCTTAATATTAGTACCTGAATACTCCTTATAAATAAATTTTTGACCTAACAATGGCTTATATTTCAAACCCCATCCTAAATAAACCTCATCCAATGTTTCACCAATTAATTCCATAGGATAACCTCTCTCCAAAAATGCTTCCATTAAAAATCTAAACTCGCCCAATAAATCCTCCCTTTCAGAGGTCATTCTTGCAACCCTTACAGCCTGTCCTTTAATAGCACTTCTCTTTTGGTGAAAGGGATGTTGGCTGTTGTAATGGAGGTAAGAATTACACCATGTTTCTTTACGAAAAACATTGGACTTAAAACCTTTTCCTTTTTTTACTTAATTTTATGTCTAAGTAACTAATACTCTGGTCCTGAACTTCATAGGTAAATGACAAAAAATTAGTAGTTCCATTTATATATTTCATAAATTCTTCCAATTTGTTTTCATGACCATCCTCCCAAATAAGGAAGATGTCGTCCAGAAACCTGAGATATACCCTAATGTTTTTACTAAATGTACTTGGAAAAATATATTTTTCCTCCCAACCAAGGAGGACAAGATTTGCATATATGGGGGCACAAGCTGCCCCCATAGCCACTCCTGTAATTTGCCTGTAATATTTTCCCAAAAGGGTTATAAAATTATTGTCCAATACCGTTTCTGTCATTTCCAATAATAATAATTTTACGTCTGTTGAAACTTCTAAATATTTATGGACCACTTTTTCAAAAAATTCAAATCCTTCTACTCTAGGAATACAGGTGAAAAGGTCCTTAACATCCACAGTAACTAATTTACATGTCTCAGACCATATTTCCTGTTTAATTTTACCCAAGAAATCCCATGAATCTTGTACCAAATGCTCCTGTTCTTTTACTACATTTTTTAACGTTTGATCAATAAAGACAGCCAGTGGGTGTGTTTTAGAACCTTTGGCTGAAACAATGGGACGGAAGGGGGGTTTTAGTATATTTTTGTGAATTTTAGGAATTCCAAAAAATTGGGATATACGTGGATGTTTTTGTTTTAAAAAATTGTATGTCCCAATTTCTATCCTATTCTCTATGAGGTATTCTTCCAATAATGAATCTATCCTTCTATAAGCCGTTTGGATCTCGTTGAATGAAATCATTTTATAAGTTTCACTATCACTCAACATACTTAGTAATACCTCATCATATGCTTTCTGTTCAAAAATAACTACACCCCCTCCCTTATCCGGTTGCATGAACCTCAAATTTACATTTTCCCTTAGGGAATTAAGAAGTTGGTTTTCAGTTTGTTTCAAGTTTTTGTTTGTAAACCTTTTCCGAGTGTGACTGTACATTTCATATACCTCATTGGTTACTATATTCTCAAACATGTTGATAACCGGATGTAATGGCGGGTTGTAAGTACTACTTCTTTTTAAACTTTGAGAAGTAGTAACTATATTACCTGTAGAGGGACTACCCTGTATATTTCTATTATTGTTATTAGAAAGTTCTCCCTGCTTGTTAATTAAACTTAAATTCAACTTCCTCAGGTAAACTTTCAATTCTGTCAAAATATTTGCTAAATCTCCAGGAGTTGACCTGACAAACTTAAATCCCCTTGAAAACAATTCAAAATGCTCTTTTTCCAACTTCAAATTCACATAATTGTATATCTTATATCCTTTGTACTGGAAGGTAATCCCATTGTTCTCCTGCCTAATTGTGTCTATCTCCCTCTCCTTCCCATGTTCCTCCATGCAGAATTGCTTCCACCCACCTGGTCTTGTAGGCCTGGATCCGATGGATTCCGCTGTTTGCTGGCTATCCTTTCTGATCTCCGAGGTCCTAAAAAAAACTTCTGTAGTTTCAGGAAAGGAATCTAACTCATCTAAAGAACCATTTCTCCTATTAAAATATCTTCCTTGTTCATGTCCTTCATATACTTCACCTCTCCTGTTTCCCCCACCATGGTTAACATTCGAAGTATTCCTGTCCTTCTTTTTTCCTTGGTTGTCATTATTTTTCCAAACTTTTTGAAAAGGGAGAGGATAACTTTTACCTTTTTTATACTGCTCCATGTCTCTATATAATTTGCCCTGTTTCCTTTGGTATACTTTTTCCACTTTATTTTCTATCCTTTTCAAAATTCTAAAATATAAACCCTCATATTGTTCAAAAACTAAATCATTCACAATTTCATTTTGAGCACAGTTAACTTCATTAAACATTTTCTTCAGTTGCAATTCATTGTGTTTTATAAGCTTTGTTATTAAAGCCAAACCACAGTCGTCAAAAAAAGAATAAAATTCTGACAACACATTTTCAGTGTAATGAATACCAAAAGGGTACTTGTAAAATCTTAGTCCCTGAGGGACTACTCTTTTAATCAAACATTGGTGTAAATAATTATCTATCTCTAAACATTTATATTTATATAACATTTTTTCTAAACAAAATATCTTGTCCTGCAATGTTTCTTCTTTTCTTTTGAAAACATTTCCTTTGGTAGGTTGTACTGTATCATGTTCCAAGTTCAATGTTTTATCAAATACATAAGCTTTTTCTAGAATGCCTTTGAAACTAGAAGCATGGTTTTCAACCGCTCCAACAGTTTGCCGTACCTTGTTGGAACATATTGCCGTGTGGTCAATAACTTGAACATTGAAGTTTACAGTACCTTTTGAGTTTTTATTTTGATTAGGCAGTCCCCTGTTCTCCGGCGTGGATTTATTGGGCGAGTTTAGATTTTTAATGGAAGCATTTTTGGAGAGAGGTTATCCTATGGAATTAATTGGTGAAACATTGGATGAGGTTTATTTAGGATGGGATTTGAAATATAAGCCATTGTTAGGTCAAAAATTTATTTATAAGGAGTATTCAGGTACTAATATTAAGAATTTCTCCAAAGCATGTATTCTGGAATACAATGAATTTTCAGACCATTTTTCTAGAATTTTAGAGGAAAATTGGTCCATATTAAAGACCAATAAAGAAATCTATGACGTTGTGGGGAATAAACCACTATTGACCTACAAGACTGGTATGAATTTTAAGAGGTTATTTGAGAGAGGAAAAAGTAATTTAGACAAAAAGGTAAGGAAAGGTACAACTAAGTGTGGCAGTTGTCGACAATGTAGATACATTAACCAGGCCGAGAATACAATACTAATTAATGGTCTCAACAGCAAGGTATCCTTTTGTAAGGGTAACTGTCACAGTAAAATGTTAGTTTATTTAGCCACTTGTGCTACATGTACTGCCTTTTACGTAGGCAAAACAGAGAGGGCACTAAAAGAGAGAGTATATGAGCACATTAATGACATTAAGGTAAAAAAGGAGACAAGTGCCCTTTACAAACACTCTGTAAATTGTGTGGGTTTTATTGATTTTAAGTTTGCCATTTTAGAATTAATTAAAATGGACACTAGGGGAGGTGATCTAAAGAATCAGTTACTGGTAAAGGAGATTAAATGGCAGTTGAGACTGAAATCGAATTATATGCCAGGTCTTAACGAATATATTAACATCAAGGCTATACTGGTTGACAAAGCTGCCACAGTTTAAAAGTTTAAAAATTTATTTTCTGAATATATAATATTCAGGAGTAAAAAATAAAACGACAAATATTTTTGTTAACATTCATTTATGAAAGTAATGGTGTAATGGCAATGTGGCCATTAAAATGGTGCAATATACTTGTTACAAATCTGGGATGACAAGTTTATTTATAGTTTATTTATTTTTTCGATAATGGATGTTTAAAGTGTAAAATTTTCCTATTGTAATTTCTTCTTGCAATTTTCTCTTGTTTTTTTCATTTTTCCCTTGGTTCAATTAATTATAAGATTGGTATACACGTAACAATAGTACAATAAAGAATATAATATTTTTCCACTTTTATGAACATAACATAAATATCAATTGTCATTTAATATGAATGTATACATATATACAACAATAATTTTAGGATATTTTTAAAGATTTACATTTTGGAACATGTGTACATATATAATTATTTATATATATATTTATATAACATTTTATTAGATTTTAATGTTTAATATATATATTATAATTTTGATTATTATTTAATTTTTTTTGGAGATGAATTGGTAATTTTCAAACACTCATTTTAAAATATTCTTTTTAATTGACCCCTCATATTGTTAAATATTTATTTAGTTCATTCACTATTAATTTTAAACATAACAGCAAAAGTACCACAGCTATTTAAAGTATAGTTTATATATAAAGAATACCTTTGGGGTGGATTATTTTAACTGAAATTTAATTATGTTTATTTTGATTTTTATCAAAATGCGTTGCACAATTTATATCATATTATTTAAACAAGTTATTTTAATCAAAACATGTTAATTCATCAACATGCACAGCAGCACTTTAATACAATTTTCTGACAAAAGAAATAGTAATGTACAAAAGGGTTAAAATTGGCTTGGACAAGTCATTGAAACTAATTGTTTTATTTTTATTTGTATGTGATTATTGAAATTGATTTAATTAGTGATTATTGAACAATTATGTTAAGAATAGTATAAAACTGTGAGGCACTGTAAATGAAGTATTCTGATGACATCTGCTTAGGGCAGATGAAAGCGCTCAATCTGGTGGATTATTGGTGTAATAAAGACTGAAGGTTTGCTTGTACGAAGTCCGTTTTTGTTTATTGTTCCAGACAAGGACAATGTTCTGGCGGACAGCCTAAGCAGAAGCATCTTGGACCTGCATGAATGGATGTTGCATCCAGACATTTTTGCACAAATAACTCATGCATGGGGGAGGCCGGACATAGATCTCTTTGCCTCACACCTCAATCATCATCTGAAGAAGTTCTGCTCGAGGACACACCATCCACAAGCCTGGAGAATGGATGCTCTCTCCTTCAGCTGGAACTCTCTAACAATCTATGCATTACCACCTCTACCATTAATGACCAAGGTATTACTGAAGATTAAAGCAGAACAACCGAAAGGCATCTTGATAGCTCCAGATTGGCCAAGACAGCACTGGTATCCATTACTAAGGAGCATAACTTGCACCAAGCCGTGGCCCCTGCCTCAATGGCCTCTGCTTTTGACCCAGCACAATTACAGGACGGTTCATCCCAACCTGCAAACTCTGCAGCTGGCAGCTTGGAGGGTTCCATGACTTCTCCCCATATCTCTCTCTCCAAGGAAGTTCAACAGATCTTATTGGTAGCACGCAGACCTTCCACCAGAAAAACTTATTCAGCCAAATGGAAGAGATTCAACATCTGGAATGCCAACAAGGGTCAGGATGCATCAGTAATGTGCATCCCACAGATACTAGAATACTTGGCAGAAATGCTACATAATGGACTTTCCTATTCTTCCATAAAAATACACGCTTCAGCAATTTCAGCAAAATACAACACTGATCCACCTGTGTTTTCACATCCTTTGCTAAGACAATTTCTAAGAGGGATAAAGAATATCAAACCTCCCAGAAAACCACCAGTGCCTGCATGGGACCTCAACTTCATGTTGGAAAAATTAACTCTTCCTCCTTTTGAGCCAGCATCATCTTCAGAATTGCAATTTCTCTCCTGGAAAACAGTTTTCCTGTTGGCAATTACCTCAGCAAGAAGAGTTTCGGAGATACAGGCCCTCATGGCAGTACCTCCATTTCTCATTTTTCATCAGGACAGAGTTTCTTTAAGAACCAGTCCTTCATTTATGCCAAAAGTGATATCCAGGGTGTCTATAAATCAAGCAATTCACCTGCCTACCTTCTTCCCCAATCTTCAAAATAAAGGAGAAAAGCTACTGCACACTTTGGACATACACAGACAACTGCGCTACTACTTGGACAGAACAAAGGCCAACAGAAAGTCTGACCAACTATTTGTAGCATACGCTGCTGGAGTGCAAGGAAAGGCAATTTCCAAACAATTAATTTCAAAATGGATTGGACAATGCATCAGATTCTGTTATTCTTTCCATGGAAAGGGTGTGCCAGCCAATATCAGGCCACACTCCACCAGAGCTATAGCCACCTCCACAGCTTTTCTAAGAGGGGTGGCTACAAAGGACATTCTAGAAGCTGCTACATGGAGCTCCGTGCATACATTTTCCAAGCACTACAACCTGCCTTTATATTCCAGATCCCGAGCAGGCTTTGCTTCAGCAGTCCTGCAGGGCATTTTAGCTACACCATCTTTATCTTAGAGCCTACCACCCCCAGCTTGGCTATGGTATTCAACCCATATGTAAGAACTGCAGTTGCATTCTTGAAGGACATGGTACAGTTTTGTACCTACCATAAATGTAGATGTCCGATAGATATGCAACTGCAGTCAGGTTTTCCCTCCCTCCTACCCCTCTGTATATTAGGTCCACTTCCCTCCTTTTCTAATTAGCTAGGGATATCTGTTATGGTGTATCTGTTTATTACTGTTGTGTATGTCTGGAATTTTTTATCCAGTTTCTAAATTTGGCCTTCCTTGGAGGGCACCTGGCATCTGGGGCAAGAAACACTGAGGAAGATGGCGTCGGCTGACGCTTTTATACCCCAGCCGCTCTGACGTCGGGGAGGAGGCGACATCAGCCAACGCCAGACCCAGACTTTGGAATCCGGCTGACCGAAGGGCTGCCTGAGGCAGGACAACCCATATGTAAGGACTGCAGTTGCATATCTATCGGACATCTACATTTATGGTAGGTACAAAACTGTACTTTTCCTGTCACATTTATTTAGATTTTCAAGGAAAGTCAGAGGATTTTAAAGATGAGGAACATTCTTCTATATGTATAGCTCAGAGAAAATTCCACAAATCTGCTTTTTCACATGCTAGGTTGGCATGGGGGTGTTGCTTAAACCCTTTTTAAGGTTGAAAGAGATGAGAGTGCCCTTTTGATGTTCAGAGGACAGTGAATGAGATCCCCAGAATTGATTGTGTTTTTTTTTTTTTCAGGGGTAGAGCACTGGGAGAGAATCAGACCTTGTGCCACAGGAAACAGCTCATTAACAGATGTTCATCGTGCATACAGCTGCAGTCATAACAGATGGGTTATCCTGCCGTCAGGCGGGTCCTCGGTCGGCCGAATTCCAAAGTCTAGGTCCAGCGTCGGTTGTAGGCGCTTCTTCCCTGACGTCAGTGCGGCAGGGGTATAAAAGAACCAGCCGACGCCATCTTCTTCAGTCTTTCTTGCCACGCGGTGCCCGAAGCAGAAGCAGTTCGCAAGTGCTGGTCGGCCAGCTCCTGAGATTTACGAAAATATTTCAGCCGAAGTCTTCTTGAAAGCTAAGTACCCCGTTGGGGAAACTTTTCTTGCCTCAGACCGATGTCAGACAAAGTTAATAATTGCATTTCATGTGGGAAGCAAATATTGCATAAGGATTTCCATTCTTTCTGTATTACTTGCTTAGGCCCAGACCACGACGTCTCGGCCTGCGTTTTGTGCTAGATTCAACAAAGCACTATTAAGCGTCGGGCGGAGTTAAGCCCAACACTATTTTGGTAAAAAATTTAATTACATTATGTCGTCGGATACTCCGACTCCAGTTTTGAGTAAAAGACGCAAAGATAAGGACAAACATACGAGGTCCGCGACTTCTACCGACACCACGCTAAAGCCGACTACCGGTGCTCCGGTTCTCAGCGAGGCACCTACGCAGCCCCTGAGTACCGATGACGCTTCATTACCGGTGTCTTCTGTGCTCGAGGTCGCAGGCTCCTCGGCCCCCATTCCGACTACAGATACTGACGCCACTCTTGGCGGGGAAACTCAGAGTTTAGACAGGCCTGCCACTTCTCAAGTTGTCTTCAGGCCTTCCTCCTTTTCTATTAAGGCTTTCACAAAATCTAAAGCAGCCATGAAAACTAAAAAACAAGGTCCACAGACCCCTTCTCTAGGCCCCATGCCTAAAAGACAGATGCTCAAAATGGCTGAGGATTTGATTACTCTTATCAGGGGTTCTCAACCCCCCTCGGACAAAAGGCCCAGATTGGAGGAAGACTACCCTTCCTCAGATCAAGCCTCTATTACCTCAGAACATTCTGAGGACCAGGAATATTCATATTCCCCTTTTGAAGACTCTAATGCTGAGGAGTCCATTCCCTCGGTCTCCCCCCCTGAGGACTATTCTTTTGGGGAAACCCTACATACCTTGAGGGAACACTTTCACTGGGAAGGCCAAGATTACTCAGATTCCAAGAAAAGGCCCAGGGATTTTCTTTTGCTTCCCCAGCACAGGCCTCTGGCTATCCCTCCTGTCTTGGATATATTAGATGATGTGTACACTGAAGCCAGCCTCAACCCAGATTCTTTACCTCCAGCTCCTGTTAAACCTGACAGGTATTACCGGGTTCCTGATTCACACCAGTTCCTATACAAAAGCCATGCTGCTGACCCAGAAACTATTTCACAGGATCCCAAGGGAATTAAGGCCTCTACTGCTAAAAACCCATTACCTTCAGAGAGAGATTCCAAAGCTTTAGAAAGGTGGGGGACAAAGGTGTACACCTCGGCCACTTTAACCATGAGGGCATTAAACTGTCAGTTCCATATGTTAAAGTATCAACAGTTTTTGTTATCTCAGTTGAAAAGCAAAATGACACAACCTGAGCAACCAGATTTAAAGGAGTTGCAGGATTTGTTGCATAGTGCAGAGCAAGTGGGTAAACATACCTTGCAGTGTGGTTTTGATGCTTTAGAGGCCTCATGTAGAGCTGCTGTTACAGGGTCTGTCATACGTAGACATGCTTGGCTCAAAGAGCAAACCTTACCAGATCATGTCAAAGCTAAATTACTAGATGCTCCTCTTCAAAAAGATGTATTGTTTGGTGTTAAAGCTGAGAAGGTACTAAAGAAAATGGAGGAAAAGGCAAGATCAATGCAAACAGTGAAAGATTTCCTACAAGTACAACCTCCACGTTTCAGCAGAAACTGGCCTTCAAAAAATTGGTCTTTACCAGCCACGGACAGACCTCAAAGAGGCAGATACAGGCGCCCGAGGGGGTAGAGGGCAATCTCAAGGATCATTCAGAGCCAGACAATGGCAAGCACCTACACCAAGAGGTGGAGAAGATGGATCACAGTCATTCAGAAAGCAGACACAATGACTTTCCCCTTTGCATGCCAAGCGAAGCTTTAATGGCAGCACCTTTAGGCGGAAAACTGGCATTATTTTCAAAAAATTGGCATATTGTCACAAAAGACAAATGGATCCTGGACATTATAGACAGAGGCTACAGATTCCACTTTCACACCCTTCCAAAAATGAGAGGCATGCCAAACCTACCACAAAATCAAAGGGCAGAGGCACAAAAACAAATTTCAGCTCTCATGGACATGAAAGCTATTCAAGAGGTACCTGCAAAAGAACAGGGTCAAGGTTTTTATTCCAGACTATTCCTGGTACCAAGGAAGGACAAAGATTGGAGACCTATTTTAGACCTATCCATCCTAAACACATATTTACTCGTACCAAAATTCAAGATGCTCACATTACAGCAGCTTCTTCCCATGCTGGACAAGGAGTCTTGGCTGGTAACATTGGACCTCAAGGAGGCATACCTGCATGCCCCTATCAGACAAGATTGCAGAAGATACCTCAGATTTCTTGCAGGTTCAACCCATTATCAGTTCTCTGCATTGCCCTTTGGCTTATCTACTGTGCCCAGAGTGTTTACGAAATGCCTGGAATCAGTAATTCCCTTCTGCAGACTTTAAGGGATACAAATATACCCATATCTAGACGACTGCCTGATCCAAGCGGACAGCAAGCACATACTTCTGAAACACCTGGCGTTTGTAATAAAATTGTTGAACTTTCTGGGATACACAGTCAACAAAAAGAAATCAAAACTAATACCCTCTCAAACAATAATTTTCCTGGGTGCCAGCTTGAATACAAACACCCAGATGGCCTACCTCACACCAGAGAAGCAAGGGCAACTATCTCAATACTTCAGCAAAATGGCAACCTTCACCAGGCTGACTGCAAGGAAAGTCCTGCAGGCTCTGGGATTCATGGCATCTTGTATCCTGCTGATCCCATGTGCAAAGCTGCATATGAGGAAACTTCAATGGTACCTAAAAAACTTTATGGTCTCAACACAGCCACAGTTTGGAAACAATTATACCACTCATTCCATGTCTTCAAAAGGAATTTCTGTGGTGGGCTCAAGCATGCCAAAGAAACATAGGTCTCCCCTTCTGCATGCCTCAAGCAAATCAAATCATCACAACAGACGCCTCGGACTACGCCTGGGGGGCGCACATGACAGATTAGTGCACTCAGGGCAAATGGTCCCAAAAAGAGAAGCACCTACACATCAATCAAAAGGAAATGCTAGCAGTACAAAATGCTATTATGGCCTTCAAAGACCTACTGCATCCAGGCCAGCTATTGATAAGGACAGACAACACCACAGTGATGTAGTACATAAACAAACAGGGAGGAACTCATACATACCCCCTGTGCAGACTAGCCATATCTCTTTGGAACACTGCTCTGGAATTGCAAATCCAACTTCAAGCACAATTCCTGCCAGGGAAGGAAAACACACTGGCAGACAGCCTAAGCAGAAATATGACAGATCCACATGAATGGAAGTTGCATCCTCAAGTTTTCGCAAAGATAAACTCAGGCATGGGGACAGCCAGACATATATCTCTTTGCTACCCACAGAAATTACCAACTGAAAAAATTTTGCTCAAGGACCTATCATCCACAGGCCTGGAAAGTGGACGCACTTTCTTTCAATTGGACAACATTGACAGTCCATGCCTTTCCACCTCTTCCGCCCAAAGTTCTATTAAAAGCCAGAGCAGAGAGGCCAAACATGATTCTCATTGCTCCAGACTGGCCAAGACAACACTGGTATCCATTCCTGAAGAGCCTGACTCATTCCCCACCATGGATCCTGCCTCTAGTGCCTCTTCTGTTGTCCCAGCACAACTTCAAAACTCTTCACAGTCAGCTGAAAACCCTCAATCTAGCCGCATGGAGAATCCCTTGATTTCCCAACAGACCCTCCTCTCCAAGGAGGTGCAGGATGTCATCTTGGAGGCCAGAAGACCTTCTACTAGAAAAGCCTACTCCGCCAAATGGAAATGGTTTTGTGCCTGGAATCAGAAAAAGGGCCAGAATCCTTGGGTAATAAATTTACCTCAAATATTACAGTACCTAGCTGAGATGTTAGTGGACTTTCCTTCTCCTCCATCAAGATCCATGCTTCAGCCATTTCTGCACAATACAACACAGATCCTCCTTTATTCTCTCATCCTCTCTTAAGACAGTTCCTCAGAGGGGCTAAGAATATAAAACCCCCAAGGAAACCACCAGTACCTGCTTGGGACCTCAACTTCATTTTGGAAAAACTGACCCTGCCTCCATTTGAGCCAGCTGCTTCAACAGAACTGCAATATTTGTCATGGAAAACAGCCTTCCTTCTGGCTATCACCTCAGCACGCAGGGTTTTGGAACTACAGGCCCTCATGGCTGTGCAACCTTTCATCATTTTCCATCAGGACAGAGTTTCCTTACGAACCAACCCTTCCTCTATGCCAAAGGTAGTATCCAGTGTGGCCTTGAATCGGACTATCCACTTACCTACCTTTTATCCTAACCCACAAAACAAAGGGGAAAGACTACTACATTCCTTGGACATTCACAGACAACTTCGTTATTATTTGGACAGGACAAAGCCATTCAGAAAATCCGAGCAACTCTTTGTGTACTATGCTGCAGGTGCTCAAGGAAAGGCCATCTCCAAACAGACAATCTCAAAATGGATAGCCCACTGCATACGCTTTTGTTACTCATTTCATGGAAAAACTGTGCCTTCAAGCATCAGGTCCCACTCCACAAGGGCCACAGCTACCTCTGCAGCTTTCCTCAGGGGGGTTCCTACCAAGGACATTTTGGAAGCAGCCACTTGGAGTTCTGTGCACACTTTCTCCAAGCACTATCACCTTCCACTTTACTCTAAATCTAGAGCAGGCTTTGCCACAGCAGTCTTGCAGGGCATCCTTGCTCCTCCTAGTTCCACTTAGTGCCTGCCACCCCTTTTTAGCTTTGGGATTCTACCCATCTGTTATGACTGCAGCTGTATGCACGATACATAGTACAGTTTTGTACCTACCATAAATGTAGATGTTCGAGTGCTAATACAGCTGCAGTCCAGGTTTCCCTCCCTCCATCCCCTCTTGGGACAGGCCTTATGACAAACACCTTCTCATACAACCTGATTGGGGTATTCTTTTATGGCGTATTTGCTTGCAAACTACTGTTTTTTGATTATTTTACATTGAATTATTACATACGTTTATGTTTTGCCTTCCTTCTGGGGGCACCTGACATCTGGGGCAAGAAAAACTGAAGAAGATGGCGTCGGCTGGTTCTTTTATACCCCTGCCGCACTGACGTCAGGGAAGAAGCAACGATATCCGACGCCAGACCTAGACTTTGGAATTTGGCCAACCGAGGACCCGTCTGGCAGCAGGATAACCCATCTGTTATGACTGCAGCTGTATTAGCACTCGAACATCTACCTTTATGGTAGGTACAAAACTGTACTTTCCTTAATCCTCTAAGCCAACTAGCAGACATTATATACTATAGAACAGAGGCATACCTCTTAAAAGCCCCTGATTTTGCAGAATGTGCCTCATTCTGCCTTGTGTATTTGCCCTGTCTCTAGTAAAACTCATTTTCTGATAGTCACTGTGAATTGTAATCAGTCAGTAATGCAAAATATCTATATTCTTTATATTTTTGATTGCAAATTTCATGTTGATGCAAAACCTGCTGTTCTATTAAATGTTAAGTGAATTGAAGTAGTATTTAAAAATTATCCCTGACTTTGGGCTTTTGTGCCCACACACACACACACACACACACACACACACACACACACACACACACACACTATTTTTGCCTTTATCTAGGATTGTTGAGCAAAGAAGTTGAGAGGGTGTGAGTATGGGTAATGAACATGTGAATTTTGGGAATATACACAGTATGAGGCTGGGATATCTCGGATTATTGCCTGGACGTTAAGAGACTGCTGTCTTGGAATTATCATAAGTAAGTAGCAAGGGTGTGGTAGATGCAGGTGCAAAATGCCTTAAAGGTAAAACGGTGAGTTTTGGAATTTACAGTTTAATGAATTGCTTTTTTTGTTAGTTTTTTGGGGATTTTTTTGTGTTGGGATTTTGATTGAATCTTGTGATTTCAATTGTAACCATTGCAGAGCATAAACATTTGAAGGCCTATGAAATATCTTCAGATACTGATTACACTTGGATGTTGCACCTGCGGTGGTGCAGCAGTAGCGTTGTTGCCTCACAGCAAGAGCTTCTCCCGTTCGATTCTCGGCTGGAGTGCGGGGAGTGCCTTCTGTGTGAAGTCTACATGTCCTCTGCACGGTTGGATGGGCGTTTGAAAGACATGCATAAATGGGCGTGCCTTCGTTGAAGGTTGGACGTCGAGCTGGCACCTCGACGTTCATGAAAATCTACTGCCAATCATTAGCAGACTGGAGTTCCGCTGTGGCGACCCCTAACTGGGAAAAGCCGAAAGAACAACGACGACATTCAAAATGACCTTATAAATCCTGTCATAGTAAAAAAACAATCATTACACAGTATCGATCATTATTCTTAACTATAGCAATGTTTTCATTCATTATTTTAATGCCTAGATTATGTTGTCTCTGAAAGATTATATAAAACAGCACATTCTCATTAAACTTCTGTTGCATTTTTTCAAGGTTTTATTAAGTTGTTCAGACCATTAAATGTCATATTTTCATAGATCCCAATTGGAGCTCTGTGCCACACTTCTTTATCTTGGGAACTTAAGCTAAACTAGAAAGTTCTTTGGCAACAGCTTTTTGTCAGAAATGATCTCTATATTGTGATGATGTCCAGTGTTCCTAATGTGCTGCTGCCTCTCTGTATCTCTCTCTCTCTCTGTCTATATAGTCTAACTAGGCCATACAAGACCCATTTTCAGCAGAGGTCTGGAAAGAAAGAAAGAATGTTATAAGCAAGTTTTAACTGTGTGAAACTTAAATTGGCCTGAATTCTCAAGGTCATTGATTGATAGCTTGAAGAGGGCATCTTGGAAGCACAGTAGGCAGCTTTGTTATAATATTCTGATTTTTAAATTGTTATGTTAGTGTTTGTAAGGATAGAAATATGCAGTAGACTTGAATGGAGATAGAACAAAGTAGTATTTCTGAGCATGTGCAGTGAGAAAGTTAGAGGCTGTATAGAGAAGACCCAGTTTTTGATGGGTTTTCGTTACTACATTGTGAATGTCAATTTTGTGTTGATCAAATATGTTAACATATGCAAGTTTAGTTTTGTAGACTACTTCCAGTGGAATATTTTGAGAGGGGGAGATTGTAAAATTGCTTTTGCTGTCTGTGTAGGATTTACAGAGAGTTTTAGTTTAACTTTGGTAGGAGCATTTAATGTGTGCTTACCAGATGTCTGTGGAGACAAAATATTCCTGGGTGTAATAGTTTGAGGTGAAAACAAGGAGGAAACAGAGCAAATTAAGAGCAGAGTCATTTGCATTTTGGATGAGAGTAGCATGAATTGAGGGAAAAACAAGGCCCAAGAATAAATCCATGTAGAACACCAGTTGATACTGACATATATGAGGAGAAAGCTGAATGCCGTTTTACTCTTTGGGTACAGTTAGAGAGGTAGCTATTAAACTATTTTATGTTCTGAGGAGGAGAAACCTGGAGAGGAAAGAGTATGAAGTAATTTGGGATGACAGACATGGTTAAAGGCTTTTGAGAGATGAGTGAAGATGGATTAGATGAGCTTGTTTTCACTTCTTTTTTGGTAAGAATTGTTAAGGAAGGATAGCAAAGTTGTGGTTGTACTGTGTTAAGGGTGAAAAATATGTTGTGTAGGTGAAAGAAGATTATCGTCTAGAAGGAAAGGAAGAATTTGGTTATGGATGCATCTTACAAAGATTTTAGTGAGAGGTGTTCCATCCATGTTTACGATTTGCAGTCAACTCCTATAATGACCATTTGAACAGCCACTACCATCCACAGAGTTTAGTAGACATTTCTTCTGTGTTACACATGCATGCAAATGGTCCTTCAGACAATATACAAGTCACTGATCTACCAACTACTTGTTTGGAATGTGGAAAAAAAATGTGAACAGAGGAAGTGCCGACTCCAAATAGAAGGAAAAATGACGACAAAAGCCACTGAATAACAAGCACAGTTTATAAAATACTTAGCGCCGTGGCTTACACAGCCCTCAAAAGAGTAAAGAATTCACAAAACGCATTTGGAATTACTGGTATGTTTTGGTTATGTTTGGACATTCAAAGTCTTTATACTAATATTAAGACACAACATAGGCATTCAAGCTCTGTTTTATTTTTTAGGGGACTCACCCATGTCTCACTGTTTGATTGACTTAGTGATTTTTTGTTTGAAGAATAATTTTTTTATCCGAACACAAAACAAGTTGCCGTCAGTAGAGCGAGGTCTTGGATTTAAGTACAAAAACAGTGTCCACAAAAACATCCAACAGACCACCCAACGGCTCAAATGTTTGTATAAAAACTCAAGTAAATTTATTCAAATAAATTTACTTGAGTTTTTATACAAACTTTTGAGCCTTTGGCTGTTGGATGTTTTTGTGGGCACAATAATTTTTTTATGTTTAATGGTGACATCTTTCAGCAACTACAGGGTACAGCTATGGGGGGCAGCCTTTACTTTGCCCCCATGTATGCAGACTTAGTTATGGCCAAACGTGAGGATAATTTTGCTTATAGACATGATTTTTTTAGGTCACAAGTTATTTTATATTTTAGGTTCATTGATGACCTTATTTTTTTATGTGAAGGAAGTCAAACAGAGGCTCTTAAGTTTGTAAATGATCTACAGTCTAATAATATGGGCTTACGGTTTGATGGAATGCAGCTTGGCTCTCAAGTGAATTTTTGAGATATAAGTTTAGGTGAGTTTACGAGTCGTCTTAGAAAATTTAGTTATAGAAATATATTCTTGCATGGGAGTAGTTGTCATCCTAAACATTTGGTTAGGGTATTACCCTGTATTGAATTTCTTAGAATTCATAGGTTATGTAGCTTGGGTAGCCTATTTAATAGAGAAATATTGGAAGCAGAAGACATGTTTATTAGGAGAGGTTATGATGCTGAGGTGGTTAGTGAAGCTGAGCATAAAATAATGAATTTGAGATATGAACAAAACTGTCATGGGGATATTTTCAATACTCTGAAGAGTGGGAAAATGTATGTAAGAAATGCTATTGGTAATACTAGTCATAAAGAAGTTTTCTTTGTAACTACTTTTAGCATCATAACTGAAGAAATTGTGAAACAGGTGCGTCGTTTGTGGCCTATGCTTCTGACTGATAAAACTTTGAACCTTATATTACCTAAGTTTGTTAATATATCATGTAAAAGAGCTAGGAACTTATCAGATATATTGGTACATCATTTTTTTTCTCCACCAGATGTCAGTATTAACCAGGGTTTGGATTTATATAATGGTACTATTCCATGTGATGGATGTTCTTCATTCCACATTGCTGCAGTCCTAACTATTGGGTAGTGCGTCCGAATACCTATATGGCTGGCGTCGGTCTGCGTCCATGACCGGCGTCCATATCCTCAGTCTTTTTTGCCGCATGGTCCGATGCAGAAGCAGTTTTTGCGAGTGCAAGTTGGCGTTCTGAAAGTTTCTGAAGTCAGAGTTTCAGACCGAATCAAAGTTAATATTTGTTTTTTCTTGCTTCAGTATTTGACCGGATGTCAGAAAGTGAATAACTGTACTTCTTGTGGGACACAGATACGTCATACGGATTACCATACTTTGTGTATACCTTGTTTAGGGCCTGAGCACGACGTTGGATGCAGTTCTGTCTAGGTTTAACAAACACTATTAAAGAGAAGGTTAGACTGTGCCAGGTTAGTGTTTGGGAAGCGTTTGTAATTAATGCCCGCCGCGGATGCCGCGCGCCCGCTTCAACAAAAAAGCAGGGGACAACAAAGGGAGTGGAAGGTGGAAACAGTCCCACCCCGGACGTCGGTTCTTTGAAAAACTCCAGTGAGCGGAGGTTCTGCCAGGAGTTTCTTGGGAGTCTCAGGGAGAAACTTTACTGTTACAGGATGTATCTCAGGAAGTAGGCCAGCCTGAAGGGGCTTCTCAGGTGGCTGTTCTTCCCTCTTTAGGTGGTTAGGGCCTGTTTCTAAGGCTTCTTTTAGAGGCAGGCCTGCTTTAGCTTCAAGTTGGCCTAGGGGAACCTGAGTTTGAGAGTTTTGAGCAATGTTCGACTTCTGACTGAAGACTTGCAGGAGTATCCTCCTTATTCTGATTCTGATGTGGATGATTCTACTCCTTCAGCTTCGCCTCCCTGAGATTTTTTCATTTCAGAGACTCTGCATTCCATGAGGGAGCATTTTAAATGGGAAGGTCAAGATTTCTCTGATTCCAGGAAGAGCTTAGAATTCTTGTTTTACCCCAGCATAGGCCTTTAGCTATTCCTCCTGTTCTGAATGTGGTGGAAGATGTTTTGCAGAGGCTTCCTGAATCCTGACTCTTTGCCTCCTGCCCCAGTTAAACGGATAGGTACTATAGGGTGCCTGAAGCTCATAAGTATCTTTTAAGAGTCCTAGGGCAGACCCAGAAACTGTCTCTCAGGGGCCTAAAGGTGTGAAGGCTTCTGTGGTTAAAAATCCTGTTCCTCCTGATAGAGGCAAGGGCTTTGGATAGATGGGGAAAGAAGGTGTATACTTCTTCCACTTTAGCCATGAGGGCGTTGAATTGTCAGTTTCATATGTTAAAATATCAGAATTATCTCCTTTCACAATTGAAGTCTAAGGTGGATGCTCTGGCTGAAGGTATTGAGTGTAAAGAATTGCAGGATTTAGTTCATGTTTCTGAACAGGTGTGTAAGCATTCCTTGCAGTGTGGTTTTGATGCTGTGCAGGCCTCCTCGAGGGTGGCTGCCACTGGTTCTGTTCTTCGTAGGCACGCCTGGTTGAGGGATCAGAACTTAGCTGAGCATGTTAAGACAAGGATTTTGGATGCTCCTTTACAGTCTGATGTGTTATTTGGTTCGCCTGTGGAAGCAGTTTTAAAGAAAATGGAGGACAAGGCTAAGTCTATGCAAACTGTTAAGGATTTTTTGCAGGTGCAGCCTCCGAAGTTTAGTAGAAATTGGCCTACTAAGGGTGGACTTATCCTGCTTATGATTCCCAGTCTAGGGGTAGGTCTAGACGTGGTAGAAGCAGAGCTCAAGGTTCTTTTAGGCCTAGGACAGGGAGTTCACCTGCTCAGACTTCTGGTGAGGGCAGGGGTCAGTCCTTTCGTAAGCAGACCCAATGACCTGCCTTTTCAGCTGCCTGTGCATTCTCGCCTGGCAGCACCTTTGGGAGGAAGGCTGTCTCTTTTCAAAGAAAATTGGGATTTAATTACCCAAGACAGATGGGTTCTGGATATCATTCACCACGGTTACAGGTTTTATTTCCATACCTTGCCTCCTTTCAAAGGCATGCGGACATTCCTCCTCTACAAAGAACAGAGGCTCACAAGCAAATTTCTCTGTTGCTCCAAATAGGGGCTATTCAGTCAGTTCCTGTGCCAGAAAAGGGCCTAGGATTTTATTCTCGTCTGTTCCTAGTACCAAAGAGGGAACACGTGGAGACCAATTTTGGATTTATCTATCCTCAACACTTATCTGGACATTCCCAAGTTCAAAATGTTGACGTTACAACAACTTTTACCTCTGCTGGGCAAAGATCACTGGATGGTAACTTTAGATCTCAAGGAAGCTTACCTTCATGTGCCAATAAGACTAAGTTGCAGGAAGTATCTGCGTTTTCGAGCTGGAAATTCTCATTATCAGTTCTCTGCATTGCCCTTTGGCTTATCTACTGCCCAGAGTATTCACAAAGGTTCTGGCTCCAGTGATAGCTTACTTCAGGCTAAAAGGAATTCAAATCTATCCTTACTTGGACGACTGCCTGATTCTGGCTCAAGAAAAGGAAGATCTTCTACAGCATTTGGATTATGTCATAGCAGTGCTAAGATGCCTAGGGTATTCTGTGAACGAAATAAAGTCCAGTCTAGTACCCTCACAAGACATGTGCTTTCTGGGTGTGAGACTGAATACAGCAGCCCAGATGGCCTTTTAACCCCGGACAAACAAAAGAATCTTTCCAGTTACTTCCATCAACTATCTCTTCAGTCCGGGCTGACTGCAAGGACAGTCCTTCAAGCCTTAGGGTTCATGGCATCTTGTATTCTGGTGCTTCCCAATGCCAAACTGCATATGAGGAAGCTACAATGGTATCTCAAAAATCTGTGGACACAGCACTGCCAGGATTTGGACACTGTCATTCAAATAATACCTTGCATTCAAAAGGAATTTTTGTGGTGGGCTCAGGAATGTCACCTAAACAAGGGACTCTCTGTGACCCGGCCAGAGGCAAGTCAGATTCTAACGACAGATGCCTCAGATATTGCTTGGGGAGCTCATCTAAATGGAAAGTGGATACAAGACAAGTGGCCTGCCAGACTACAGCATCTACATATCAACATGAAAGAGATGTTAGCAGTCCAGTTTGCATTAATGGCTTTTAAGGAGTTACTTCTTCCAGGGCAGGTGTTGATTCTAACAGACAACACAACTGTCATGTGGTACATCAACAAACAAGGGGGAACACATTCTTACCCATTGTGCAGACAAGCAATGATTTTATGGGAGACTGCGCTCAGTTTGCAACTAAATCTTCAGGCAAGGTTTCTGCCGGGAGCACAGAACTCCTTAGCAGATGTGTTAAGCAGACAAATCATGGATCCCCACGGTGGAAACTGGATCTTCATGTATTTCAAAATTGACAGTGTCATGGGAACTCCAGACATAGATCTGTTAAGCTTCTCCAGTAAACCACCAGCTGCCAAAGTTTTGCACAAAGGAATTTCATCACACAGCTTGGAAAGTGGATGCTCTTTCTTTCAGTTGGAAAAATCTTCATGTGTATGCCTTTCCACCTCTGCCTCTTCTCCCAAAGGTGCTTCTAAAGCTCAGACAGGACAAGCCAAGGAGGATTTTAATAGCTCCAGATTGGCCTCGGCAGCACTGGTACCCATTACTGAGGAGTCTGGTAGGAAGCCTCCATGGCCTTTACCCTTGATTCCACACCTGTTGTCTCAGAAGGGATCGTCTGCTCAATGTCAAGCTTCACTCTCTTCATCTAACAGCCTGGCATATTCTGTTTTGAAAGACAGCAGGTTTCAGCTTCCTCAACAAGTTTTAAATGTGATTATGGAAGCCAGAAGACCTAGTACAAGGAAAGTGTGCATGAAAAATGGAAGAGATTTTTATTTTGGACTGCAGCAAAGAATTTGGAGATTTCTGAGCCTAATTTGAGTGTGGCTCTTCAATATCTTACTGAGTTATTGGACAAAGGTTTGTCTTTCTCTTCTATTAAGATTCATGCTGCAGCAATTTCAGCTCACTATGATTGTGACCCACCATTGTTTTCACATCCTTTGTTCAAGCAATTTCTTAGAGGGGCAAAGAATATAAGACCCCGTGAGCTCCTACTCCTGCTTGGGACCTCAATTTTGTGTTGGAGAAACTTACTCTACAACCTTTTGAGCCTGCGGCTACTGCTGAACTGAAATACTTGTCATGGAAGACTGCTTTTTTGTTGGCCATTACTTCTGCTAGAAGGGTTTCTGAGTTGCAGGCCCTTATGGCGGTTGAGCCTTTTTTGATTTTTCATAAGGATAGGGTATCATTACGTACTAATCCTTCCTTTATGCCTAAGGTGGTTTCTAGTGTGGCTTTAAACCAAACTATTCATTTGCCTACTTTTATGCAGATCCCCAAAATAAGGGGAAAAGATTTTGCACACTTTAGATGTACACAGGCAATTGCATTATTATTTAAGCAGGACTAAGGATTTTAGGCAGTCTCAGCAGTTTTGTTTCTTTTGCTTTGAGTTCCCAGGGCAAGCCTGTGTCAAAACAAACTATTTCTAGGTGGATTGGGTTTTGCATTGCATTTTGTTATTCCCATCATGGCAAGGAGATTCCAGCTGGGATTAGGCCTCATTCCACTAGGGCTACTGCCACTTCAACAGCATTTCTAAGGGGGGTGGCAACTAAGGATATTTTGGAGGCAGCTACTTGGAGTTCAGTGCATACTTTCTCTAAGCATTACCACCTTCCTCTCTACTCTGTCTAGGGCTGGTTTTGCCACAGCTATTTTGCAAGGCATGTTATCAGCTCCTGCTTCCTTATGATTTGCCAGCCTCCCTTACCTCTGCTTTGGGATTCAACCCAATAGTTAGGACTGCAGCAATGTGGAATGAAGAACATAGTACAGTTTTGTACCTACCATAAATGTAGATGTTCGAGGATCCACATTGCTGCAGTCCAATTTACCCTCCCTCCTGCCCCTCTGTGTGTAGGGGTGGTTCTGTAGGTGAGATTTTATTCTGGTACCTTTGTATATATTGTATATATTTTTGGTGCAGGTATGTTTGGTGTTTTTGGTTTTGGCCTTGTCTTTTTAGGGTCTTCTGACATCTGGGGCAAGAAAAGACTGAGGATATGGCGTCGGTCATGCGCATTAGTACCCTGACGTACTGGCGTCAGTCTAATGCGCCCGTGACCGTCAGCCATATACTTTGGTATTCGGGCCGACTGGACAGCGCACTACCCAATAGTTAGGACTGCAGCAATGTGGATCCTCGAACATCTACATTTATGGTAGGTACAAAACTGTACTTTACTCCTTTTGCCAATATGTAGTGAGTTCCGTCCCCTATATTAATGGCTTAAAATGTAAAGCTAGAGATAGGTATAATTGTAACACAGTGAGTGGGTTGTGTATGTGTTGAGGTGTGGTTGTGATATGTTCTATCTAGGGGAGATGTATAGAAGTTTTAGGGTCCGTCTACAAGAACATATTAGGGATATATGGAATACAACAATTAGAAAGCCCCCCCCCCCCTGGTAGTCATTTTATGTTGTTACATGACTCTAACCCTGAATCTTTGAGGGGATGTGTATTAGAACTACAAGTTGGCATAGGGGAATGTATTAGTTTAAAAAACAAACTTCTAAAGAAGGAAACCCTTCTTATTTTAAAATATGATACATTGGAGCATTTTGGGCTCAATAAAGAATGCATCTCAAAGTATGTGATTTGAATTGATTGATTAATTGTTCAGCTTTTACTCATTATTTGTGTTGTATTTAAGTAAACTGTGTTTTGTGAATTCTTTACTCTTTGAAGGATGTGTAAGTCGAGGCGTTAAGTATTTTATAAACTGTGTCTGTTATTTAGTGTTTTTTGTCATTTTTGATTTATTTTTTGGTTGTATTTTATTTCCAAACAGAAGGAACCCTACCAGAGAACCTCTTGCTATGAGAAGACAGTGTTATGCAGTTTATTACTGTACACCCATGTATTACTTAAGTCATATTCATTTCCAGAATATTCATTTTTTTACATTCTCTCTGGCTGTGATGTTCTTAGTGTTTTACTGTTGCAGTCATTACATTTGAGGTTATCTGCCTGCAGGTAGTCCTCAGCCGGCCTGAATACCAGTGTCTTGGATCCCTGCGTTGGATGCCATCTCTTCTTCCATGACGGCAGGTCGTCAGGGGTATAAAACATGCAGCCAATGCCATTACATCAGTCTTTCTTGCTGCCCGGTGCCCGAAGCAGAAGCAGTCCACAAGTGCCGGTCAGCCGACTCCTGAAATTTTCGTTTTCGAGTTTCAGAACCGAAGTCTTCAAAAAAGCTAAGTACCCTTTGGGGATACTTTTTCTTGCTCTTAACTGATGTCAGTAAAAGTTAACAATTGTATTACCTGTGGAAAGCAAATACCTCATAAAGATTTTAATTCGTGCTGCATTCCTTGCTTAGGCCCAGACCACGACGTCCCTCGCTGTCGGTTTTGTGCCTTATTCAACCATTGAACTATTCGTTGTTGGTCAGTTTTTGCAGCAAATTATTTTGGTACTTAGCACAACTACCCAGAAATAGCTTCGGTAAGCCATCCGATTACCGATGTTCTGAAAAAACGTAAGGATAAAGACAGAGACAGACCTCATAGGTCCAAAACTGCTGACGATGCTTCCGTTAAGCTAGACGCTAGTCTGCCGGTACTCAGGCGCTTTCGCAGCTCCTGATACCTGCTACTTCAGATTCGCAGGCCTCTACTAAGACCCATTTGGAGTCCGGTATGCGGCGAGATGCTTCTTTGACCATGGAAGCTGCAGATGTCTCTACCTTGGATGGGTTTGGAGCCGCTGTGCAGGCACCGGCTTCTGAGGGTGTATTCAGGCCTACAGACTTGCATTTTAAACCAACATCATCTTCTTCATCGAGGCGTAAAACTTGACCCACGCCTATAAAACCGACGTCCAAACCACATGGTCAGGCCCATATGCCTAAAAAACAAATGCTTTGAATGTTTGAAGACCTTATTAATTTAATTAGGGGAAGCCAGCCTTCTCCCTCTAAGAGACCTAGAACCGATTTTCCCTCTGATTCTTCTGGTCAGGATTCTGATATTTCTGTTTCTTATGATTACCAGGATTTGCCCTTATCTACCTATAAGGATTCTGATGCAGAGGATTCCATTCCCTCTGCTTCCCCTCCAGAAGATTTTTCTTTTGGTGAAACCTTGCACACCCTTAGGGAGCATTTTCGCTGGGAAAGCCAGAATTACTCTGATTCCAAAAAGAGACTTAGGGAATTCTTACTCCTTCATTAACACAGGACTGTAGCTATCCCCCCTGTTCTGGACATTGTAGATGATGCTTTCTTGTAACATAGCCTATCCCTAGACACTTTACCTCCAGCTCCCAGGAAACCTGACAGGTATTACAGAGTACCTGACTCTCACAAGTTCCTTTTCAAGAATCCTACTGTGGATACAGATAACATTTCCCAAGGTCCAAAGGGCATTAAGGCTACAGCTGCCAAAAATCCTACCCCTTCTGATAGGGCTTCTAGAGCCTTGGACAGATGGGCTAAGAAGGTATACACTTCTGCTGCTTTGGCCATTAGGGCTTTAAATTGCCAGTTTCATATGTTAAAGTACCAGCATCATATTATGGGACTGCTTACACAGACAATGATGTTGATTCCTGACCGTGCTGAAAACAAAGATTTACAGGATTTAATGCATTCTGCTGAACAAGTTGGTAAACATACTTTCTAATGTGGTTTTGATTCTTTAGAAGCATCTTGCAGGGCTGCTGTCACTGGGTCTGTACTTATAAGGCATGCTTGGCTTTAGAAGCAAAACTTGCCAGATCATGTTAAAGCTAAATTACTGGATGCTCCCTTAAACCAAAACCACCTATTTGGCAACAAAGCAGAAGTAGTCCTCAAAAAGATGGAGGAAAAAGCTAAATCTATGCAAACTGTTAGATTTCCTGCAGGTACAGCCACCCAGATTTAGTAGGCATTGGCCTTCAAAGAATTGGTCCTTTCCAGCCTCTTCCAGGCCTTCTCAGTCCAAACCCAGGAACAGCAGACCACCTAGGTTGCAGTCTCAGGCTACACACAAGCCTAAGCAGTGGGGAGCTCCCACTTCCAAAGCAGGGAGTAGTAAGACAACCCTCTACGGGAAAATGGCACAATGACTTAACCTTAACCCTTCCAAGCCTTGCTCAGCTGCCTGCTCCCTTAGGAGGAAAAGCTTGCTCTACATACAAAAAACTGGGAACTCATTACCCAGGACAAATGAGTTTTGATATAGTTTTCCAATGATACAGATTCCACTTCCACATCCTACCAACCCCAAGCGGTTGGCCATACCTACCTCCAAATCAGTGGGCAGAGGCTCAACAGCAGGTTCTCTCTCTTCTAAGTATCAGGGTTATTCAACCTGTCACAGCAAAAGAAAGGGGACAAGGTTTTTATTCAACACTTTTCCTGGTACCCAGAAAAGACAGCGCCTGGCTTTCTGTCCTGGACCTCTCTATTCTAAAAATTTTTTGGTAATCCCAAAATTCAAGATGCTAACACTTCAACAGCTGCTTCCTATGATAGGCAAAGATGCCTGGTTGGCAACCTTAGACTTAAAGGAAGCTTATCTGCAGATTCCAGTAAGGGAATCGTGCAGGAAATACTTGCGCTTCAGGGCAGGCTCCATGCACTTTCAGTTCTCTGCACTTCCATTTGGCTTGTCTACTACGCCCAGGGTATTCACAAAGTGTCTAGCTCCAGCCATTGCATTTTGCAGGCAGAGAAATATTCAAATATACCCATACTTAGACGATTGTCTAATTCAGGCAGAAAGCCAGGAATTGCTTTTAAAACATCTGTCATTCGTAAAACGAAACTTCTAAACTCACTAGGGTACACCATAAACGAAATGAAATCTCACGTAGTGCCCTACCAACAAATTGTTTTCCTGGGAGCAAGCTTGAATACAACTTCCCAGATGGCTTTCCTCACTCCAGAGAAACAAGTTTATTTGACAACCTACTTCAAACTACTGGCCACAAAGACTCAGCTATCTGCAAGGAAAATCCTGCAAGCCCTGGGGTTCCATGGCTTCTTGCATTCTACTAATTCCAAATACAAGACTGCATATGAGGAAACTACAGTGGTACCTAAAAAGCCTATGGTGTCAACATTCTCAGGGCCTGGAATCAATGATTCCTGTCATTCCTTGTATAAAGACAGAGTTCCTTTGGTGGGCAGAGGCCTGCTACCACAACAAGAGGCTTCCTTTCACTCTACTCCCTGCCGCCCAAACCCTAACAACAGACGCATCAGACTATTCATGGGGGGCTCGCTTGGCAGGGCAGTGCATTCAGGGCAAATGGAACCTGAGACAGATGCACCTGCATATCAACCAAAAAGAAATGTTAGCTGTACAGAATTCCCTGACAGCCTTAAAGGACCACATTCTTCCAGGACAATTATTGGTAAAGACAGACAACATCACAGTTTTGTGGTACATAAACAAGCAGGAGGGAACCCACTCGTACTCTCCTACCCTCTCTGCAGACTAGCCATGGCTCTGTGGAACACAGCCTTGAGCTACCAAGTGCACCTACAAGCTCAGTTCCTACCAGGCAAGCTAAATTCACTGACAGACGACCTAAGCAGAAATCTCTTGGACCCACACGAGTGGAAACTGGAAACAAAAATATTCAACCTCTTGAGAAACAAATGGGGGAATCCAGAGATAATCCTGTTTGCCTCCCCTCAGAACTACCAATTGGACAAATTCTGCACAAGAACTTCCCACAGTCAAGCTTGGAAAGTGGATGCCCTGTCCTTTACCTGGGAAAGCCTCTCAGTTTATGCCTTTCCCCCTCTGCCTCACCTCTCAAAGGTTCTGCTAAAGATCAAACAGGACAAACCAAGGACAATACTGATTGCACCAGACTGGCCACGCCAGCACTGGTACCCCCTCTTGCGCAGTATGACACTGCTGGAACCATGGCACCTGCCTCCCATCCCTTCCTTGCTGTCCCATAGTAGGGTCAGATTCTGCACCCTCAGCTTCAAACCCTGAACCTTGAAGCCTGGCTAATTCCTTGAGCTCTCAAATAGCATCCCTCAGTACGCAGGTGCTAGATGTCATTCTGGAGGCAAGGAGGCCTAGTACTAGAAACTACTATGCTGAAAAGTGGAAAAGATACTGTTCCTGGAGCCAGACTCATGGGATGGGCACAGCGGTGCCCAGCTTACCGCATATTCTTCAGTATTTAACAGAAATGCTCCACAAGGGCATTTCCTTCTCGTCAATTAAAATTCAAGCCTCTGCCATTTCAGCATATTATAATACTGAACTTACCCCCCTTCTCTCACCCCCTGCTAAAGCAATTCCTCAGAGGGGCCAAAAATTTAAGACCCCCCCCCCCAGGAGATCCCCTACTCCAGCCTGGGACCTTAACTTTGTATAGGAAAAGCTCACTCTCTCTCCTTTTGAGCCAGCTGTAACTGCAGAGTTGAAATTCCTTTCTTGGAAAACAGCCTTCCTTCTAGCAATCACTTCAGCAAGAAGAGTGTCTGAATTACAGGCCCTCATGGCAGTGGAGCTGTTCATCATCTTCCATGCAGACATGGTGTCCCTCAGGACCAATCCTTCCTTTATGCCCAAGATGGTGTCTAGTGTGGCCCCTAATCAGTCCATTCACTTGCCTACTTTTTTCCCCGAATCCACAAAACAAATGAGAACGAATACTGCACTCTTTGGACATGCACAGGCAACTTAGATTTTATTTGGACAGGACTAAGTCTCTCAGAAAATCTGAACAGCTGCTAGTTGGCTTTGCTGCAGGAGCAGAGGGGAAGGTCATTTCAAAGCAAACCATTTCTAAGTGGATAGCCCATTGCATCCATTTCTGCTATAAGTACCATGGAAAACCTACCCCACAGGGGATAAGATCACATTCCACCAGGGCTGCATCTTCCTCTACAACCTTTCTCAGAGGTGTCCCTACCAGGGACATCCTAGAAGCTGCTACCTGGAGCTCTGTATGTACCTTCACCATGCATTACCACATGCCTGTTTTTTCTAAATCCAGAGCTGGTTTTGCCACTGCAGTCTTGCAGAGCTTAATAGCTGGTCCTAATGCTCGCGAACTTCCTCCCCCCTTCCTTAGCTTTGGGAACCAACCCAAATGTTAATGATTGCAACAGTGAAACACGAAGAACATAGTGCAGTTGTGTACACTTACCATAAATGTAGATGTTCAAGTGTATTCACTGTTGCAGTCCTGGATACCCTCCCTCCAGCCCTCTGACTTCTCTTGGCTCTACCTTTCATTCTTGTTTGGTGTATTTAAGCTTTCTGGTGTATTTGTTTTTTGATGGAGGTGTAACATAACATATAATTGCTTCCCATTATGGGGGCACCTGACATCTGGAGCAAGAAAAACTGATGTATTGGTGTCGGCTGCTTGTTTTATACCCCAAATGACTTGAAGTCATGGAAGAAGAGACAGCATCCGGCGCAGGGATCCAAGACTCTGGTATTCAGGCCGGCTGAGGGCTACCTGCAGGCAGATAACCCAAATGTAATGACTGCAACAGTGAATACACTCTAACATCTACATTTATGGTAAGTGTACACAACTGTACTTTCTTAATACTTTGGACCCCATTCCTATGCTCTACTCCATAAAAGGTTTATAATAGTACTATGTCAGTCATGACAGTGTTTGCTTAGGATGTTGTTTCAAGTGTGCACTAGGTTTTGAACTTGGTAGCCCTTGTTAATGTGCCTCTTGGTGTCGGAAGGCACACGAATCCTTGTGGTAGCAACTAGGTATCTTAAACATTTGTAATACACCCTCACAGTCAGCTTTTAGCAGTTCGAGTAGTATTTTAATTGCAATTTTTGGCTAAATGTCAGCACAACTTGATCAGGCTTCTGTCTTTGTGTCATTACCTACATAAAATGTGAATAAAAATATGGGAATGGGAATGTGTGCTTGTGTGTGTAAATGTATGTCTCCTTTCAAATTGGTTGATGCTTGTTTCACCAACAGTCTTTGATCAACAGAATAAATGTTTGACATTGGTGGTAAGACATATATGTAATAATGTGGATGGGAAATACAGCAGAGAGTCAATTATCCAAACTAATTGGGACCTACGGTAGTTTGGATAATCAAACATGCGTTGAACCGGATATAAAACTGCAAAAATCTCATTTTTTCTGCATGCTTTTCAACCATTCATTGATTCCAGTGGACAATAAAAAATATTTTTCACACATGAGCAGGCTTCAAGATCAAAAAAACATGCACAAGCGAATACGTACAACATTTATATATTCGGACTTTATGATTTTTCCTACTCAAATCTTTGTGAGGCTGCATTGGGATAATTGACGTTTCTGATAATAGACACTGTACTGCATGCAGTTTCATAGCTATTGTGTGGTCTCCAAGTTGGAATAGTTACAGTAAGGGGTGTGGGGGGAGCTAGGGGAATACCCTCTGCAAAAAAGATTTATTGAACTTGTTTGATTTTGTTTGTGTTATTTCGATTTGTGTGATGACTGTATATTTATCAACTATTTTGAAGCATTCCATATATATATATATATATATATATATATATATATATATATTTATAGATATTTATATCTAATATGTTTATGCATGTACAGTATATGTGTGTATGTATGTATATATATATATATATATGTCAAACAGTACTGTTTTTAGGATTCATTCTGTAAGAACAACACCTGAATCTCTCAAACACGCTGCAAAGTATGTGCCACACAAATAGTGTTGGAATTGCAGAGCAGCCTTGGGACATCCTTTGCAGCGTGTTTGAGAGATTCAGGTGTTGTTACAGTTGTGCACACGCTTTTTTAATTTGTTATTCTGTAAGAAGAATTGTAAGCCCACTAAAGTCACAAAAGGACTATGGCAGATAATTACACAGATTCCATCCCGTCATTAGGTCCTTGTTACTTTGGCATTTCTTGTTTTTCGTCCTTTAATATTTATGATTATGCATCTATATCTGTATATTTGTGTGTGTATGTGTAAAATATGTGTACATATTTGTAGACACCATGCAGAAATATCAGGTTAAAAATTAAATTTTTTTGCTTATGTATGTATATAGGTTTTAGAAGACAATGATTATGGACGTGCAGTAGACTGGTGGGGCCTTGGTGTGGTAATGTATGAAATGATGTGCGGACGGCTGCCGTTTTATAACCAGGATCATGAACGGTTGTTTGAGCTGATTCTGATGGAGGACATCCGTTTTCCCCGCACACTCTCCCCCGAAGCCAAATCCCTACTAGCTGGACTGCTCAAGAAAGATCCAAAACAAAGGTGATTAGCTGTGCTCTGTAACATGAAATATTTTCTTTCAAGCAATGTTGTTTTTCTCATATCTGGAAAACAAAATGGTGAGCAAAAAAGCACCATTTTTGTAGTCTTTGCTGAGTACCACTTGAAACATTCAGAAAACAAACAATGCTGTGGGAATTTTGTGTCAAGACTTTTCCTTTTCAGATGTCTAGTTTAGCTAAAGTAGTCATCATCATCATTAATAGTGCGTGTGGTGTACAGATTCAGGATAGTTGTACTGAATCACAACCAAACAAAACTGTTGTTCTTGACTTTTTTTCTTTGAAACTCCAATCACAGAAGTTATTTGAAATAGAGAAACATAGAATCTGAAGTAGGCACTTCATTTGGCAGCAACATTTGTGATACGGATCCGATCTCGGATCCGAGCCGGCAACTTCTACCACAGCATAGATCCAAGCTCCTAGCTCCTCCCTTTACCCATAATCCCCTGCCAACCCTGACTGACCCCAGATCTAGTTTGCCCTGCTTCAAGCTAGGTTCCTGAGTTCCTGGTGGATCGAAACTTGTGAGAAAAAAAATTGCTAATTTTCTTCCTTTTTTCTGTTGCTTGAGTGAGAGTGAGTGGTTAGGGTACCCTGTAGCCCTTTTAGCTAACTAAATTTAATTTTTTTTTGTGATCCTTTTCTCCTCCCTTCCTCGCTGTTCATAGTGTGTGTGTGTGTGTGTGTGTGTGTGTGTGTGTGTGTGTGTGTGTGTGTGGTGTGTTTAAGGGCCTAGTGAGTGTGTTTTCCTTTAAATTGTCTGAGGCCCCTAAAGCCATTTTTTCTAAGTGCACCGAGTGTGGCCATAAGCTTTCACCGGCGGATGGCCACACTCGGTGAATTAGGTGCCTTGGGGTTGAACACCTCTCCTCTGGATGCGCGATTTGCGTGACGTTCAACCCCAGGGCACTTAAGGACCGGAGGTCGAAGCTGATTCTGGCGGGCCTTTTGCCCCCAGATCAGGCTCCGGCCACCGGTACTTCTGTGGCCACTATCCAGACCTCGGTGGTGGCCACTCCTGCCCCCTCCCTCCGGTCGGGACTCAACTTCCCGCTTCAGCTCCGGAGGAGAGGGAGGCCAAGAAAGACAAGCGGAGGGAGAAGCACCATAAGTGGCGGGCCGAGGACTCCTCTTTGGCCCTGCCCGCCAAACGGGCTTCTCCCTCCAGGGCTTCCGGATCACCTCCTCCTCGGATCCGATCCCCTTGCTTCTCTCCGGGACCCGAGGAGGGGGTGACCCGGTCCTCGAGGTCATCGAGGCGGCACTCCAGGCCTGCCTCAGTGGCCTCTTCGAGGTCCACTTATAGCATGTCGGATGCAGACATGGACCGGGTGATGAGGAGGTTCATCCAGGCCCAGCTGCAGATGGGAGTGCTCTTGCCTCCCCCCCCCCCCTCCAGGGGGGAGCTCGACCCCATTATTTGCTCCAATTGCTCCTTCTCCGACCCGTTTTTCGGGTTCGGACCGTTTGGAGCCGAGCCGCGTTGGATCCGGGGGTGGGTCAGAACCGACAGTGCTGGGCACTTCGGCTCCGACTGTTTCCTTGAGTTTGTCGGATCCGACCTCTCGGAGCCGCGGGCCGAGCTTCGGATCTGAGGGATTCGGTGTGCATTCGGCTCTGTCCCTGTCGGAGCACGTGGGTCCTTCGGATCCGATGGTCTCGGCCCTGGGGTCCAGTCTTCGCTTCGAATCCGGGTGGGAGTCGACTCTCGGATCATATCGGGGGCGGCTCCCCCTCGGCTTTCGCTGCGGTGGAGAGGGCACTGTTGAGTGCATCCGGACCTCCGGTCCTGGCTTCGGCTCCCCCCTGCACTCCCTCTCAGCTTGTCCAGGCTCCCATCACCCGGCCTTTGGGGCAGCCTGCTTCAGCGCCTCTGGATGTTCCTTCGGAACATGACATTGCTGGTGAGACTTCCTCGGACAGTCCCCCTGAGGAGGTTCCTCACAAGTCTAAGTGTAAGAGGAGGCACGTGGACTCCCCCGAGTCCCTTAAGGAAGATACGGACTTAGATGAAGGGGAAGGCTCCCCAAGGTCACCCCCTGAGGATGTCTCCTTTGGAGACATCATGGAAATGCTTAGGATCAGGGGGGGTTGGTCCACCCACACATGATATGGATAGCCTCAGCATCAAAAATAAACTCAGCACATTAATTTAAGCAGTAACCAGTACATTTTGTAGATTTGTTAGGCATAACCTTAAAAATGAACACCACTGCAAAAACACTGAAAAAGGCACAATGTCTCCTTATTCAACAAAGGACTGACTGTCTGCCAGGATTCCAACTATTCAAACTCCTAGTCAACCTGACCTTCTCTCCCCTAGCAGGTAAACTTAATGACAACTGTCTTGTTACGGCCTCTAAAACCCCAACCACGCTACCCTTACACTGCAAGCCCCCAAAATTAAAGTCAGTTGTATAGATCACTGCTTCTCTAGACCAGGCCCAAAGGTCTGGGAAAATATTGCCCACAGATAAGACATCTCATCTAAAGACTGACCTACTGTCATTACCTGTAACACAGCCATGTCACTTAACCTGAACTACAATGCTGCCTTTCTGGTAACATCCTTACTGTCCCTCATATGGCATGCTCTATTGAGCTAGTCTTCACTTCTCACTCACGTAATCCTTTTGTATAACTTCTTGTAAGTACTCAGCCACTTCTAATATTCTTCGCTCCACTCAACTATCCTATCATTCCCACTTAAACAACACATAGCTGTGATTATTATACTGACAACACTCTGAGAGATTTGTCTTGATTTCTGTAAATTATGCACATTACAATTGCAGATACTCTTTTATTAGTTGATAATACTGTATCACAGATGTGTATTTTCATTGTATTCTTGATGTCTCTCACTGAGTGTAATTTTGATATCTGATGGTTATCCCTGTCATTCAGTACATAAGGGTCTTGGATCCAACATCAGATCCGAGCTGGCAACTTTAGCATAGACAGATCCATGGCTGAAACTTTTCCCTCTCCCATAATCCTCTACCACCCTCTAACCCTCAGATATCATTTGCCACATTTTGCTAAGGACTTGATCCCTGGCTCTTGCTACAGGTAAGTGATTTAGCTCAATTTATATTGTTAGTTTATCTTTAGTTTATTCTTTTAGTAGTGTTAGTAGTTACCACCCTTCCCTTAGATTTCCAAGCTTTTTGGGCAGATTCCCTTGTCAGTTAGGCATTTGCCACCCTTTATGTTATTACGTTTTGTGTTAGGTCTTTTGTCTTTGTCTGAAAAGCCCTCTGGGTTTAAAAAGTGCTCCTTGTGTGGTCAGAAGATGCCCAATTCCAACTCACACAAGGAGTGCTTGTATTGTTTAGGAGCTCCTCACATGGAGGTTGAATGCGACATCTGTACCACATTCAACCCCAGGGCTTAAGCGGAGTGCCGTAATAAGTTGCTGCTTAAAGGTGTGGTGCAGACAAGGGGTCCTTATGTTTCCTCTCCCAAGGCTTATCCATATGACCCTAAGCAGAAGACCCCTTCCATTCCCTCACTGGCTTCTGAAAAGTCTAGGCTGTTGATCCTAGATCCCCGGATCCGAGATCTTTGGATCTGAGATCTCTGGATTCTTTTACCAGATCCAGGCCTTCCTCGGATCAAAGGCCCTCTGATCCAGTAAAGGTCAGACCAGGCTTGAATCAGACCACTTCGTTGTATCCAGTTGCTTTTCCTCTCGGCCTTCTGATACGACATGCTTTTCAGATCCACCTGTAGTTGAGGATACAGCTTCACCTGGATCCTCGAGGCATTGGTTCCAGTTGGCTCCTAGACCCAGGAGCCAAACTCTGGATCACCGACACAGATTCTCAGGTTCCAGGATTGGGTCTTCAGTCAAGTCTGTCTACTCCTCCACTTCCTGCAGATCATCCAGGAGTTTGTTGCCTTTGAATATGGCCAGGATGATGAGGAGCTTCCTCAAAGTCCAGATAGAGTTGGGGCTTCTGGTGTCCGCAGCCCACCAGGCTAGGGGAGCTTCTCCAATCCTAATTCTGTGTTCTCCTCTTCCAGTCCCAGGGGCTTCAGAATCTTGGGACTTGAATACCTGGGGTCAGATCTTGACGATGTTGAGCATCCTCTTTTTCTCAAACCCATCAGGGTCCCTGGCCTGCTCTGTTCCTAGGCCCTTGGACTAGAGGGGGCCCTGTGCCAGACTGGTTGGCACCTGGTCAGGTCCGGGCTTTTCGGACTGATCCCTTTCCCTGGGAGGCCTCGGCACTTGATATCTGAGGACCGGTATCATCCAGGGGCAGTGGTGCTGTATCGGGGCTCATTCCTCCTCTCTGGTGGGTTCGCCCTCCGAGCCTGGGGACAGGACCACTTGCAACTCATAAACCAGGGGACTCCACCGTGTTGGCCGATAAACTCAGCAGAACAACCTTGAGTCTTCACGAGTGCTGTCTCAGTCCGATGGTGGCGAAGTAGATTTTCGATCACTGGGGTCAGCCATGCTGCTACCTGTTATCCTCCCCAACCAGCAACAAATGCAGCATATACTTCGACCTGATCGCCACACCATGAGAATTAACAAGGGATGCTCTAGTCCAAGATTATCCTCTGGGTCTTCTCTGTGCTAATCCTTCTGTCCCTCTTATCCCCAAAGTTTTGCAGAAAGTGCAACACCTGAGGACATCTTAGATTCTCATTGCTCCTTTCTGGCCTCATCAGCCGTGGTTCCCCTTCCTCAGGTCTCATCTGAAGTATCCCCCTTGGATACTGGATCCCCTTCAGGATGTGATCTCCCACCCTTCGGGGCTTCCTCCAAATCTTCTGACCCTTCGTCTGACCACATGGTTTCTCCATTTCCAATGATTTTGAAACAGTCCAGGCTAGCTTTCTCCCATCAAGAATATTTTCCTATCCTCCCAGAAACCTTCCACCAGAAAGATTTGTAGTAGGAAATGGAAGCGATTTTCTGTCTGGGCTAAGAGCAGGAATCTGTATCCTTTTTCTGCTTCTTTGTCAGATATCCTCTTGCTTTCGTCCTCACTTTTTCAGGGAGCGGCAGGTTTCTCTACTATTAAGCTCCTGTTGGCGGCGATTTCTAATTTTCATGAAAATAGCAAGCCTACATTCTCTTTCAGGCCGAGCACTGTCTGTACTTGAGTCACTGGGTCCTTGTACATAGCCTGCACTAATTCTACCAATGTTTCTGGGACTTCAAACCACTGCAGTACTGCCCAGATCAGCTTTCTTGGAACCTTGTTATATGCTTTCTCCAAGACTAAGAATGCCTAGTTGGACTCTCTCCTCATGTCAAGTATCTGTCTCAGTGCAAACATCGGGTCATTTGTACTGTATCCTGATCTGAGTCCAAACTGCTCATCTCCCATCTTACATTGTACTACTCTGCATATCCATGTATCAGTCACCTTCTCCAGAACTTTCATGCATTGTGATCGGAGTTTGATGCCTCTGTACTGCCCACAGTTGTGGGTGCCCCCTTTGTTCTTGTACACTGGCATGAGTATGCTTATTCTCCAGTCATTTGGGATAAGCCTTTCTCTCCACACTATTTGTACCCTCAGGAGCCATTTCTCCCCTATCAAACCCAGCATCTTTATCATATAAGTGACTCCAGGACGGACAGTGTTCAGCCTCACAGAGGGGTTCCCAGTGGGTGTGGGTGTACATCAGGGTTCAGCTCTGAGCCCACTGCTATTCATACTGCTGATGGGCTACATTAGCAAACAGATTAGAGGGGATTGATCAACAAAGCTGCTGTATGCAGATGATGTGGCAGTACAGGCAGTCTCTGAGCTAGAATTTCAGCAAAGGATAGGAGAATGGAATGCAAATCTGAAGGCACATGGAATGAAACTAAGCACAGATTAGATGGTGGTAATGGCAGCAAATTGGGGAAATTAGAGGAAGCTGAGAATAGAGATAGAAGGGAAGATAGTGGAACAGGTAAACAGTTTCATGTGTCTGGGAAGAGTAGTTGAGGAGAAGGGTAGGCTGAATGAAGAGGTCAAAGCTAGAATCAGAGGGGCTGCAGTCAACTGGCATAGAATATCAGGTGTAGTCTGACAGAAGAATACCAAAGAAGCTGAAATGTAAGATGTACAAGACAGTGGTGTGACCAGTACTACTTATGGTACAGAAACCTGAGCAGTAAAGGTGGAACAGTTGACGAAGCTAGAGGTGATGAAAATTAAGTGCCTGAGAAAGGTGATAGGGTGCACACTGTGGGGCATACAAAGAAATTAGGACATAAGAGCAGAAGCCAAAGTAGCTCCATTTGCAGAAAAGATTGGAGAGAACAGATTACGGTGGTTTGGGCAAGTGTAGAAAAGCAGAAGACAATCTGGTGAGGAAGATTTGGGACAGACAGGAAGAAGGTAAGAGAAAGCGAGGACATCCAGCAAAGAGGTAGATGGATTGTGTGAAAGAAGATCTGCGACAGCCAGGCATGAGTGTTGAAGAAGGCAGGAGTGTGGCATTGAATCGAGAGAATTGCCAGTTAACATGATACCCCGACCCCATGTAGAAAAATGGGAAAAAGGGGGCTGGTGATGATGATTCTGTGACAGGCTCTGTAAAGCTTTCATGAAAGGCATTTTCCTTCTAAAATTTAACCTTAGTGCTGCAGTCTCTAACTCATAATCCATTTGAACCTTTTAGTTAGTGTGATTTCAAATTCTTGTCATGGAAAACAGCCTTCCTGGTAGCCGAAACTTTGGCTAAGAGGGTGTTTGAGTTGCAAGCTCTTTCAGTTGCTCCGCTGTATATGGTCTTTCACAAGGATAGAGTGTCTGTTAGAATGAATCCTCCCTTTTTCCCCAAGGTTGCCTCTGAATCCAATCTGAACCAATATATCCAGTTACCAGTTTTCTTTCCCAAGTAGTCCAATAAAGGAGAGTACATTCTGCATACTTTGGATGGTACGCAGGCAATTGCGATTTTATCTGCATAGGACTTGAGTTTCACAAATCAGACTAGCTCTTTGTGGCTTTTTCCTTGAATAGACATGGCCTCCCCATTTCTAAAGGTACTATTTCTAAATGGATCTCCAGCTGTATTTCTGTAGTCTACGCCAACAAGCATCTTGAGGTTCCAGAAAAGGTTTAGGGCTCATTCTACTAGGTCTGTGGCTACTTCCTCAGCCTTTATTTATATTCTCTGGCCGGACTGGAATTGGTCACTTGTCAGTGTTTTTTATCGTGGTAATCAAATTTTAAATAAATGAAATCCCTCAAAATTATGTATTATTGACTCCAGGTTCACACTTGGGTGACCACGGTGGTGCAGTGGTTAGCGTTGCTGCCTCACAGCAAGGGCTTCTCCATTTCGATCCTTGGCTGGGGTGCCTTCTGTGCAGAGTCTGCATGTTCTCCCTGTGGTCTTGTGAGTTTCCTTCGGTTTCCTCCCACATCCCAAAGACAATGCTGTAGGAGGATTGGACACACTAAATTGGCCCTAGGTGTGACTGTGTGCATGTGTGTGCCTTCTGTGGAAGGCTGGCAACTCAACACTGTAAAACTCCACTGCCAATCAAGAGGGGACAGGTGATCTGCTGTGGCGACCCCTAACCAGGAAAAGCCGAAAGAAGAAGATGACTCCAGGTTCACTCTTGATTTGAGGAAGGTGCATTTTGCATTTCTGAATAATTCTGAAGGTTTTAGTTTCATAGAAAATGGATTGGTAGTAAGATTTCCAACCTGGAAAATCTGTAAGTCATTTGATACATACTCAGAATTAGTAGTAATGACCTGAGAACACTTAGGATCATAGGAAGTTACAAGGCTATTGGCCCTGTGGCCCTTATAAGCCTAGCCAAGAGTTTAGACAAATCAGCACCCAAACCCCATGTCCAGCAGGGATACAGGTGGAATCCCACTGATGTATTTTCTGTTTCCCATCCAGATGTTCATCGTGCATACAGCTGCAGTCATAACAGATGGGTTTTCCTGCCGTCAGGCGGGTCGTTGGTCGGCTGAATTCCAAAGTCTAGGTCCGGCGTCGGATGTCGTCGCTTCTTCCCTGATGTCAGTGCGGCAGGGGTATAAAAGAGGCAGCCAACGTCATTTTCTTCAGTCTTTCTTGCCGCGCGGTGCCCGAAGCAGAAGAAGTTCGCAAGTGCCGGTCGGCCAGCTCCTGAGATTTACGAAAGTATTTCAGCCGAAGTCTTCTTGAAAGCTAAGTACCCCGTTGGGGAAACTTTTCTTGCCTCAGACTGATGTCAGACAAAGTTAATAATTGCATTTCATGTGGGAAACAAATACCGCATAAGGATTTCCACTCTTACTTTATACCTTGCTTAGGCCCAGACCACGACGTCTCGGCCTGCCGTTTTTGTGCTAGATTCAACAAACGCACTATTAAGCGTCGGGCGGAGTTCATCCTTCAGTTTTTTGGCAAAAAATTTAATTATATTATGTCGTCGGATACTCCAACTCCAGTTTTGAGCAAAAAATGCAAAGATAAGGACCGACATACCAGGTCCGCACCACCTACTGATACCACGCTAAGGCCGACTACCGGTTCTCCGGTACTCAGCGAGGCGCCTACGCAGCACCTGAGTACCGATGACAATGCATTACTGGTGTCTTCAGTACCCGAGGTCGCAGGCTCTTCTGCCCCCCTTTCCTCCTACAGATAACAACGCCACTCCTGGCGGGGAAACTCAGAATTTAGACAGGCCTGCCATTTCCCAAGGGGTCTTCAGGCCTTCCTCCTTCTCTATTAAAGCCTTCACTAAATCTAAAACCGCCATGAAAGCCAAAAAACAGGTTCCTCAGACACCCTCTCAAGGCACCATGCCTAAAAAACAGATGCTTAAAATGGCTGAGGATTTGATTACTCTTTTCAGGGGTTCTCAACCCCCCTATGACAAAAGGCCCAGATTAGAGGAAGACTACCCTTCCTCAGATCAAGCTTCTATTACCTCAGAACTATCTGAGGACCAGGATTGTGCCTATTCTCCATTCGAAGACTCTGATGCAGGGGAGTCTATTCCCTCGGTCTCCCCCCCTGAGGACTTCTCTTTTGGGGAAACCCTGCATACATTGAGGGAACACTTTCACTGGGAAGGCCAAGATTACTCAGATTCCAAGAAAAGGCTCAGGGAATTTCTTCTGCTCCCCCAGCATAGGCCTCTGGCTATCCCTCCTGTTTTAGATATATTGGATGATGTGTACACAGAAGCCAGCCTTAATCCTGATTCTTTGCCTCCAGCTCCTGTTAAACCAGACAGGTATTACCGGGTTCCTGATTCTCTCCAGTTCCTATATAAAAGCCATACTGCTGACCCAGAAACTATTTCACAGGGTCCCAAGGGAATTAAGGCCTCTACTGCTAAAAACCCATTACCTTCAGAGAGAGATTCCAGATCTTTAGAAAGGTGGGGGAAAAAGGTGTACACCTCGGCCACGTTAACCATGAGGGCATTAAACTGTCAGTTCCATATGTTAAAGTATCAACAGTTTTTGATATCTCAGCTGAAAAGCAAGACGACACAACCAGAACAACCAGATTTAAAAGAGTTGCAGGATTTGTTGCATGGTGCAGAACAAGTGGGTAAACATACCTTGCAGTGTGGTTTTGATGCTTTAGAGGCCTCATGTAGAGCTGCTGTTACGGGGTCTGTTATACGTAGGCATGCTTGGCTCAAAGAGCAAACCTTACCAGATCATGTCAAAGCTAAATTATTAGATGCACCTCTTCAAAAAGATGTATTGTTTGGTGTTAAAGCAGAGGAGGTGCTAAAGAAAATGGAGGAAAAAGCAAAATCAATGCAAACAGTGAAAGATTTCCTGCAGGTACAGCCTTCACGTTTCAGCAGAAACTGGCCTTCAAAAAATTGGTCCTTTCCAGCCACGGACAGACCTCAAAGGGGCAGATACAGGCATCCAAGGGGTAGAGGGCAACCTCAAGGATCTTTCAGAGCCAGACAGTGGCAAGCACCAACCCCAAGAGGTGGAGAAGGTAGATCAGTCTTTTAGAAAACAGACACAATGACTTCCCCCTACACCTGCCAAGCAAAGCTTTAATGGCAGCACCTTTGGGCAGAAAACTGACATTATTCTCAAAAAATTGGCATATTGTTACAAAAGACAAATGGATTCTGGACATTATAGACAAGAGGCTACAGGTTCTACTTTCACACCCTTCCAAAAATGAGAGGCATGTCAAACCTGCCACAAAATCAAAGGGCAGAGGCACAAAAACAAATTTCAGCTCTCATGGACATGAAAGCAATTCAAGAGGTACCTGCAAAAGAACAAGGTCAAGGGTTTTATTCCAGACTTTTCCTGGTACCAAGGAAAGACAAAGATTGGAGGCCTATCTTAGACCTATCCATCCTAAACACATATCTACAGGTGCCAAAATTCAAGATGCTCACATTACAGCAGCTTCTTCCCATGCTGGGCAAGGAGTCTTGGCTGGTAACATTTGACCTCAAGGAGGCATACCTGCATGTCCCTATCAGACAAGATTGCAGAAGATACCTCAGATTTCTTGCAGGTTCAACCCATTACCAATTCTCTGCATTGCCCTTTGGCTTATCTACTGCGCCCAGAGTGTTTACGAAATGCCTGGCATCAGTAATCGCCTTCTGCAGACTACAAGGGATACAAATCTGCCCATATCTGGACGACTGCCTGATCCAAGCGGACAGCAAGGACATACTACTGCAGCACCTGGCGTTTGTAATAAAACTGTTGACCTTCCTGGGATACACAGTCAACAAAAAGAAATCAAAACTAATACCCTCTCAACAAATAATTTTCCTGGGTGCCAGCTTGGATACGACCACCTAGATGGCCTACGTTGGCCTCAAGCAAGGGCAACTGCCTCAATACTTCAGAAAAATGGCAACTTACACCAGGCTGACTGCAAGGAAAGTCCTGCAGGCTCTGGGATTCATAGCATCTTGCATCCTACTAATCCCATGTGCAAAGCTGCATATGAGGAAACTTCAATGGTACCTAAAAAACTTATGGTCTCAACACAGCCACAGCTTGGAAGCAATAATACCACTCATTCCATGCCTTCAAAAGGAATTTATGTGGTGAGCTCAAGCTTACCAAAGAAACACAGGTCTTCCTTTCTGTGTACCTCAAGCAACTCAAATCATCACAACAGATGCCTCAGACTGCGCCTGGGGAGCACACATGACAGATCAGTGCATTCAGGGAAAATGGGCACGAAAAGAGAAGCTCCTTCACATCACCCAAGCGGAAATGCTAGCCGTGCAAAAGGCTGTTATGACCTTCAAAGACCTACTGCATCCAGGCCAGCTATTGATAAGGACAGACAACACCACAGTGATGTGGTACATAAACAAACAGGGGGGAACTCATTCATACTCCCTGTGCAGGCAAGCCATGACCCTATGGAACACAGCACTGGAATTGAAAATTCAACTACAGGCACAATTCCTGACGGGGAAGGAAAACACACTGGCAGACAACCTAAGCAGAAATATGACAGATCCACACGAATGGAAGTTGCATCCTCAAATTTTCACAAAGATAACTCAAGCATGGTGACAGCCAGACATAGATCTCTTTGCTACCCACAGAAATTGCCAGTTGAAAAAATTTTGTTCAAGGACCTATCATCCACAGGCCTGGAAAGTGGACGCACTTTCCTTCAATTGGGCAACATTGACAGTCTATGCCTTCCTGTCTCTTCCTCTGCTGCCCAAAGTTCTATTAAAAGCCAGAGCAGAGAGGCCGAAAATGATTCTCATTGCTCCAGACTGGCCAAGACAACACTGGTATCCGCTCCTGAAGAGCCTGACACATTCCCCACCATGGATCCTACCTCTAGTCCCTCTTCTGTTGTCCCAGCACAACTACAAAACTCTTCACAGCCATCTCAAAACTCTAAATCTAGCTGCATGGAGAATTCCTTGATTTCCGAACAGTTTCTCCTCTCCAAGGAGGTGCAGGATGTCATCTTGGAGGCCAGAAGAACTTCTACTAGAAAGGCCTACTCCGCCAAATGGAAACAATTTTGTGCCTGGAATCAAAAGAAGGGACAGAATCCTTGGGTAATAAATATACCTCAAATTTTACAGTACCTAGCTGAGATGTTAAACAATGGACTTTCATTCTCCTCCATCAAGATCCATGCTTCAGCCATTTCTGCACAATACAACACAGATCCTCCTTTATTCTCTCATCCTCTCTTAAGGCAGTTCCTCAGAGGGGCAAAGAATATAAAACCCCCAAGGAAACTACCAGTCCCTGCTTGGGACCTCAACTTCGTATTGGAAAAGCTGACCCTTCCTCCCTTCGAGCCAGTTTCTTCATCAGAGTTACAGTACTTGTCATGGAAAACAGCCTTTCTTCTGGCTATCACCTCAGCTCGCAGGGTTTTGGAGCTACAGGCCCTCATGGCTGTGCAATCATTCATCATTTTCCATCAGGGCAGAGTTTCCTTACGAACCAATAATACCTTTATGCCAAAGGTAGTATCCAGTGTAGCTTTGAATCAGACTATCCACTTACCTACCTTTTATCCTAATCCACAAAACAAAGGGGAAAGACTACTACATTCCTTGGACATTCATAGACAACTTCGTTATTATTTGGACAGGACAAAGCCATTATGGAAATCTGAGCAACTCTTTGTGTCCTATGCTGCAGGTGCTCAAGGAAAGGCTATTTCCAAACAGACAATTTCAAAATGGATAGCCCACTGCATACGCTTTTGTTACTCATTTCATGGAAAAACTGTGCCTGCATGCATCAGATCCCACTCCACCAGAGCCACAGCTACCTCTGCAGCCTTCCTCAGGAGGGTCCCTACCAAGGATATTTTGGAAGCAGCCACCTGGAGTTCAGTGCACAGTTTCTCCAAGCACTATCACTTCCCACTATACTCTAAATCTAGAGCGGCTTTGCCACAGCAGTCCTTCAGGGCATCCTAGCCCCTCCTAGTTCCACTTAGTGCCTACCACCCTTACTTAGCTTTGGGATTCTACCCATCTGTTATGACTGCAGCTGTATGCACGATGAACATAGTACAGTTTTGTACCTACCATAAATGTAGATGTTCGAGTGCTCATACAGCTGCAGTCCAGGATGTTATGTGATCCTATCTCGCCTACATTCTGACTGATGGGTTCGGAGCCGATCCCTCGGCTCCGACTCGGCACGCTTATGCCAAAGAGCGAAGTCTCTTATTGGCTGAGCTTACTATATCCCAGGATGCACCACTACCAGTCCCCCAGATCTCGTTTGCCGCTAACTAGCAAAGACGTGGTCTCGAGCTGGCTGAGCTAAGTAGTGTTTTTTCACTAACTTTTCTGTCAGAAATTTGCTAATTTCTAAACAAAAAGCTGTTTTAACGGCTACTCTGTGCTGTTGTGTGTGTTTGACAACTTTTCTGTGGAAAATTTGTGTGTGATTGATACTTGTTCTGGTTACAGGCTCCCTTGGTCTATAGGGCCTTTCCTACTGGTTAATTCCCTTTAAAAAAAAAAAAAAAAAAAAAAAAACCTTAGGGTTTCTTTATTTCCTTTATACGGTTGTTTACTGTTGTTCAATTTGGCTATTTTTGTGAACGGCAAGTTAATCTTGACTAAGACTAAGTTTTTCTGTGAGAGAGTACTTATTTTTTACTTATAATGTCTCAAGCACCTAGGCCTTCGGGCTTCAAGAAGTGCACTAAATGTAGTTTTAAAATGTCTACCACGGATGACCACTCTCTGTGTGTATATTGTTTGGGCGCCAAACATTTGCAGGAGTCCTGCAGCGTGTGTCACGCTTTTTCCTCGAGGGTCCTCCAAGAGAGGAAAAATAAGCTTATATTGAAAGGCATTATAAAACCCTCTTTTGAAGAAGCTTTAGCATCCTCTCCTTCTCCTGCTAAAAAGAAAAGGGCGTCGACTCCGACCAGTCCGTCTGATCCGACCGCCAAAAGACATAGGCAGGCTTCTCCTTCGGCTCCAAGGACTTCGGAGCCGAGGGCGGAACGGTCTGCCTCGATGCCACCAGTCTCGACTCCTCTGGCTTCGGAGCCGATGGCTGGGGCATCGAGAGGCGGGTCACCTTCATCGGCTCCACTGGTCTTGGAGCCGATGAAGGTTGTCCGCTCAGACACTTCCTCCTCGGCGCCTAAGTCCTCCTCGGCACCGATGGAAACTAGTTTGGGTATTCCTTTGGCCGATAGTCATCGAGTCGCCTCGAGCCGGTCCCCTAGCCCCTTGGGGCCGTTGGAGAGGCCAACTCGAACCCGTTCAGTATCCTCTAGGTCATCGAGGATGTCAGATTCGGACATAGACAGGGTGCTCCAAAGACTGTTCCAGTCCCCAGTCTTTCAAAATTTGTTTCGGCTCCGACCCAGTTGACTTCGGAGCCGATAGCCCATGCCCATGTCATTGCCATTCCTCCTCCGACTTCGCCCGGCTCCGGAGCAGGTGCTGTTGGAGCCGGTGGAGATCCTAGGGTCGGCTCCGACCCTTACTCCAACCCGCCTTCGGGTCCGAGTTTGCGCGGACTTCTTCAGCTGGACCCGGGGTGACGTTTGGGACCTATGCTGTCGGTTCCAGCCTCCCTCTCGGTGCTTGCTGCGGGACTTCCGTCTGCTATCATGGCTCGGGACCGGACACTCCCAGGATTCTGGGGTCCGGCTTTCAGAGCTATGAGGAGTGCCTTGGCCAAGTCTTCGCCATCTCTCCGGCTTTACCGGCACCTTCCCTGGGCATGGAGACTGGGTCTTTGGCAGTTCCCCTGTCCTTAGGCAGCGGAGCCCTGGGCCTGAGGTTACCCCACTGGGGTTCCCTCTTCCTGAGGGTTCTTGAGTTGTCTTCAGAGAGCCCCAAGGAAGAGATCGTGCAAGAGGAAGCACGTGGACTCCCCGAGTCTCTTACATCGGACACTGATCTTGATGATGCGGAGGGGTCCCAAGTCGCCCTCGGATGATGTTTCATTCGCAGACATTTTAGAGATCCTCAAACAACGAGGCGGCTGGATATCCAAACCCCCCTCTGCTGATGAGACAGTGCTTCTCAAGGCCTTTGGGGCTCAGCCCTCCGCCTCCTGGGTGTCTCCGCCTTGATGAGCTCCTGGATTTGGTTTGTCGGAGGCGTGGGAACATCCAGATACTGTGGAACCAGTGCCTTCTCGCCCTAACAAATTTTTGTCTGCCCCACCCGAGAAGGAGTTCTTGACAAAAGGCGTGGCTGTAGATGCCATGGTGGTAGCATCTGCTACACAACAGGACGTGGCAGAGGCTTCAACGTCCGTCCATCCTCCTAATAAGGAGTCTAGGAGCATGGACCGGTACGGGAAGCGCACCCTGACTTCAGCGGCCTTTACACTAAGGTCCCTGAATTATTTGGCACATTTTACCAGGCTACAGAGGGATCTGGTCAAGGAGCTGTCAGATTCCCTCTCTGGTAACCTACCTGAGCAGCTAGCCCAGTCGGTTGGCTCTCAGTTGGCTATCCTTACCTCGATTTCTAACTCGTCCATGAGGCTCATTTCATATGCGGCCGAAGGCGGGCAGAGCGCAGGCACAGGCGTGGCTCACGGAGACAAGCCTGGCTCCGTTGTGTCATTTGCGGAGGCCTTCAAGTCTTCCTTCACGACGCTCCCTTTGATGGGTCCTCTTTGTTTGGACCTAAGGTTAAAGACACTCTTACCCGCTGTGAGCAAGAGGGAAAAACTTTATCTGCCGTAGGTGCACGTTATTCCACTCCCTTTCGGCCTTATCCCAAGGCTAAAGGAGGAGGGAAGATGTGGTTCCAAATCACGTAAGTTTTCCCTCAACAGCAGGAAGATTCCCCTTCCAGAGGCAGAGGACGGGGAAATTTTTCTGGGAGACGCCGTCCCAGAGGCGGCAGAGGGCCTCGCAATTCTGGAGACCGCGAGTCCTTTCGTGGCTCTTCAGCCTCCCACACTTCATGAGGGATTGCCCGGCTGTGCTGCTCCGGAGCCAGTCGGGTGCCGTTTTGCCAAGCACCTAAAAGCCTGGGAGTCTATCACTCAGGACAGATGGGTGCTTTGGATTATTGCCGGAGGTTACAACATTCCCTTCACACACTCACCCCCACCGTCCAAAAAAATCCCGGACCCACCACCCAGTCAAAGGGAAATTGCAGCCGCAGAAGTGTCAAAGCTGCTAGAAAAAGGAGTCATCCAACCGGTCCCCACAGACCAGATCGGATCCGGAAATTACTCAAGGTTCTTTTTAGTGCCAAAAAAGACAGGGGACCTGAGACCAATATTGGATCTCAGCAAACTAAACCAATCCGTCATGAAATCCAAATTCCGAATGGTCACTTTACAATCCATTCTCCCATTGTTGGAGAAGGATGTTTGGATGTGCTCCATAGATCTCAAGGACGCCTGTTATCACATACCGATACATCGGGCATCCAGGAAGTATCTGCGCTTCAGCCTGGGAGACAGTCATTTCCAATTTTGTGCACTGCCCTTTGGTCTCACCACAGCCCCCAGGGTGTTCACCAAGTGTTTGGCAGTAGTGACTGCTCACCTGAGGAGTCTTGGATTCCAAGTGTTTCCCTATCTGGACGACTGGCTCCTGACTGCCACCACCAGGCATCTACTAATGGACAACCTCAAAGCCACCATCTCCCTGGGTGCTGCCCTGGGAATTACATTCAATTGGTCAAAGTCTGTCTTGCTGCCCTCTCAGCGCATAAGGTTCATAGGAGCAGAGATAGACTCAAAATTGATGCGTGGCTTTCTTCCTACCGAAAGGATTCAAACTTTACAAGGTCAAGTTCAAGCCCTGCTTTCAAGATCCAAAGCCCCAGCCAGGATGGTCCTGCAACTTTTAGGTTCGATGTCTGCCACGGTTCTCCTAGTTCCACTGGCAAGATTGCACATGAGGATTCTTCAGTGGCTGTTATCGACTCAATGGTCCTTTCAGAATCTCCCCCTCAATCACCCCATTATGATTACAGAAACGTGCAAACGGGACCTCCGCTGGTGGCTTCAGCCGTCCAATCTGAATCAGGGAAGACCTTTTGTTATCCCCCCTCCGGTGGCCACCCTGACGACGGATGCCTCCCAGACAGGGTGGGGGGGGGCATTGTCTGGGCAGGTTAGTTCAGGGTTCTTGGCTTCCAGACGAAACCTTTCTCCATATCAATGTATTGGAAATGAGGGCTGTACTTCTGTCCCTACAGGCCCTCCACAAGTTTCTCCCTCAAGGCATTATCGCTATCCACACAGACAACATGGTCTGGTATCTAAACAAACAAGGAGGGACCAGATCTTACCCCCTTTGCAGAGAGGCCATGAGGGTGTGGGAATGGGCTGTAGCTACCAACCGTTTCTTGGTAGTGACCCACATTCCAGGGAAATCCAATATATTGGCAGACAGATTAAGCAGGACGATTCTCTCTCCTCACGAGTGGTCCCTGAATGAAACAGTAGCAGCTCAGGTTTTCAGAAGATGGGGAACCCCGTGCTGCGACCTATTTGCAACACCACAAAACGCAAAGTGCAAAAGGTTCTTCTCCTTGACTCCACGTCAGGGGGAGGCAGCTATGGATGCTCTAGTCCAACCTTGGCCAACAGGACTACTTTATGCCTTTCCTCCGGTTCCTCTTCTCCCCAAAGTCATCCAAAAAGCTTCTCAATTGGGGTCCACAATGATACTAATTGCTCCGCACTGGCCTCGTCAGGTATGGTTTCCCTACCTGAAGAAACATGCTGTGGACGATCCTTGGTTTTTGGATCTAATTCCGGATCTGCTGATTCATCAGTCGGGACGACAACACCAGTCCCTTCACACTTTGAAATTGACAGCTTGGCTCCTCCACTTCCGACTTTAGTCAGAAATCACACCTTAGACCCGGAAGTTATTCACATTTTATCTTCGGCCCACAAACCCACCACTAAGAAATTGTACCTCAGTAAGTGGAAGAGGTTTGCTATCTGGGCTCAACTCAGGGGCTTAGACCCTATCACTGCCCCGATTCCAGAGGTTTTGACATTTTTAACATCCTTGTTTAATCAAGGATCTTCAGTCTCTACTATTAAAGTCCAACTAGCAGCTATCACTAAATTTCACGAATCCATGGATCCACCGTTGGTGAGCAGCAGATTATGCAAAACTTTCATTAAAGGTGCTGGGCTGTTAAGACCCCCAGTTTTTCATCCTGCGCCTCCGTGGGATCTTGATTTGGAACTTCGTGCCTTAACATCTTCCCCTTTCGAACCGGCTGCTACATGTGAGTTAAAATATCTGTCTTGGAAGACTGCCTTCTTAGTTGCAATTACCTCTGCAAGAAGAGTTTCAGAGCTTCAAGCCCTATCTATCAAACCACCGTACTTGATTTTTCACAAGGATAGAGTATCACTTAGGCCTAACCCATCTTTTGTCCCAAAGGTTTGTTCTAATCTCTGTCTCCAACAATCTCTAGAGCTACCAGTTTTCTTTCCGAAATTCTCCAACGAAGCGGAGTACACCCTCCATAAATTGGATGTTCACAGGCAATTGCGCTTCTATCTAAACAGGACTCAGCAAATTCGAAAATCAGACCAGTTGTTTGTGTCCTTTTCAGACAATAAATTGGGTAAAACCATCACTAAAGCTACTATCTCCAAATGGATTAGAGATTGTATAACTCAGGCTTATTCCTCTTCAAATAAGCAACTTACAACATCTATCAAAGCTCACTCTACCAGAGCTATGGCTACTTCTATTGCTTTTCATTCCAAGCTCGCTATTTCTGAGATTTGTGCTGGCTACTTGGTCCAACCCGCACACTTTCATTTTCCACTATAAATTGGATGTGGCATCTAAAGGGCGAGCATCATTTGGTTCCACGGTACTCAGGAGTGTTTTCCAGTGAGCCATCCAGGATTCAGGTGCTAGGGACGCTGTCCCATCAGTCAGAATGTAGGCGAGATAGGATCACATAACATCTTTTAGTTATGTACTCACCATAACTTCAGATGTTTGGGATCCATCTCGCCTACATTCCTAATACCCACCCTCCTTCCCCCTGCCTTGGAGATCAGAAGAGATTGAACGGTTTTGAGTTTCTACTGTTTTTATCTTGTTTCATCTGACGATGTCATATAAGCAGTGCGTGCATGTGTGCATGTATGCGGACAAACTAGATCTGGGGGACTGGTAGTGGTGCATCCTGGGATATAGTAAGCTCAGCCAATAAGAGACTTCGCTCTTTGGCATAAGCGTGCCGAGTCGGAGCCGAGGGATCGGCTCCGAACCCATCAGTCAGAATGTAGGCGAGATGGATCCCAAACATCTGAAGTTATGGTGAGTACATAACTAAAAGTTTCCCTCCCTCTAACCCCTCTTAGGACAGGCCTTATGACAAACCCTTTTCATTTAACCTTTTGGGGTGTTCTTTTATGGTGTATTTGCTTGCAACTACTGTTTTTGATTTATCAACATTGCATTTTTGCATAACATTATGTTTGCCTTCCTTCTGGGGTCACCTGACATCTGGGGCAAGAAAAACTGAAGAAAATGGCGTCGGCTGCCTTTTATACCCCTGCCGCACTGACGTCAGGGAAGAAGCGACGACAACTGACGCCGGACCTAGACTTTGGAATTCGGCCGACCGAGGACCCACCTGACGGCAGGATAACCCATCTGTTATGACTGCAGCTGTATAAGCACTCGAACATCTACATTTATGGTAGGTACAAAACTGTACTTTATCTAGGTTGCGCTTGAAAAGGGATTATGAGGTACTCTGCCTAACATGGAGAGGGAGTCTATTTCACAGACAGGGGAGTTTCTGTTACACAAATCTATCCCGCCAACAAGTCCTGTTGATGTCACAGACCAGGTTGAGGTTGCGTGTGTGGGTTACTCGAATGGAGCGTGACTTGCAGATAACCAGTAGTCCCATCAAGACGGGGCCTGAGATTGCTTTGTATGCCAGACAGAGGTCACCTCCGAGGAGTTTGTGTGAAACTGAGTAGAGGGACAAGGCTTTTAGCCTGTCTGTGTAGGGCAGATGTTTGAGGCCCTGGATTCTTCTGGTGAGGAGCCTCTGTGGTGTCTCCAGCTGCTGTATATGCTTTGCGAGGTACATGCCGAAGGGGGCGTTGTACTCAATAATTAGCCTTCTAATGGATGAATACAGGAATATTATGACCTCCTTGTCCCTGGATATGATACTCTTACTTATGAAGCGGGCCATGTAGAAAGCTTTCCATACAATGGAAGCAACATGGTGGTCAAAAGTCAGGTTGCTATCAACCTGGGTGCCCAAATTCCTCACAACTGATTGCATGCTTAGTACGTTATTAATGTGATATGTGGGGATGTCACTGCCCCCAAAGGGGATGATGCATTTTTTGGCCTTCAGCTTGAGGCCATGTTTCTGGCTCCAGTCATTTGTTTGGGTGAGACCCTTTTGGAAGACGTCCACATCACTTGGAGAATTGATGACTGTGCTCAGCTTGTAGTCATCTGCAAACTTGGTCAGCCATAGCCCACTAGTTTTGGCCTGCACCTCAGAGGAGTATATCCCAAATAACAAAGGCACCAAGACCGATCCCTGCGGTATGCCACTCATTACTGGTCTGCTGCTTGTTTCAAAGAAGTTGACCAGATTTAACAGACATGACATACCCTTGACAAAGCCAAACTGTGTGGGGTCGAGTTTTTGGAGATTGCCAGTGTCCCTGTTAATGAGGTCCATGATAATCCATTCCATGGCGTTGCATATCAGGCTAGTTAGGCTGATAGGTCTATAATTTCCTGGATCGGTGGAGACTCCACCTTTGTGTAAGGGGATGACAGTGGCTATCCTCCACTCGGCTGGGGCAAAGATGGTACTCAGGCTTTGGTTGAATAGGGTGCCTAATGGTGCTTCAAGTTCATGCCTGAGGTAATGTGGGATGCAGCCTGGTATGTTATCGGATCCCATGGAGGCTGTATTTTTTGCCTTTGAGAGAGCAGTGATGACCTGTTACCTAGAGATAAGGGGAGGGGAGGCAGGTACTGGGGATGTCCTGATTTACTGATGGGGAGGACAGAGGAGTGAAGCTTTCACTGAATCTGTCAGCCAGTAGGTTGGCTATATCTACACCATTTCTGTATGTGGTGTCCTTGACCACTGGTTCTGAACAGATCTGGGTGCTTCCTTTAAGATTGTTGACTTGTGTGAAGAAGGCCTTATGACTGTCTCTAGTACATGTGGCCAATTTGGGCACGAAGTTGGCTTTAGAGAATTTCACTGTTGCTCTTATTTGCTTGTTCAGGCTAAGGAGAGATTGTTTCCAATTGGGCACCTGCTCCTTCTTGGTCCTGGACAGCAATTATTTTCCTTTTGTTATAGAGTTTATTTATTGCAGATGTTCACCAGACAGGTTTACTTTTCTTTGCGGAGGAAGATTTTGTCCTGTCAGGTATTCCTAATTCCATGCATCTGTGTAAGTGCTCGTATGGTACTTTGGTGTTGATTTGGACATTGGTGCCAGTTCCAGCAGATGGGGAGGGGGCTGTGAAGCTGTTTATATCATCACTCAGGAGGTTGTAATCAGCTTTGGAGAAGTTTTTTTGTTTGACCCTAACTAAAGGAGGGTCAGAGGAGATGCTAACTTCGAAAGGGACCGCTTTATGATCGGATCTTACCAGGGAAGAATATACTGTAGGGGTGCTGCAGTGGTTACTCATGTTGGTTAATACCAAGTCCAAGATATTTTCAGCTCTTGTGGAGGTATTGACTAGCTGTTCCAAAGCATTTGCATTGATAAAATTGAGGAATCTCTGGGCATTTGCATTCTGACATGAGTAGTTTTTCCAATCTACGGTTGGGTAGTTAGTCTCCCAGAATCAGGGTAAAGGGTTGAATCTTGATAGATCCAAAGAGGTCCAGATAGAGTGGGCATCTTGAGTCAAATTTAGCCTGTAGTCAGCTTTAATTTGAGTAGGGGTCTTGTCCTTTGATTAACTGCACCTAGAGTATCACCTGTGTGTCATACTGTTTGACCAGCCTGCAGGTGTGTTTATCTTTAATATATATTGAAACTCCACATCTTTTGGCTTTGCTGCCCACAGTTAGGGGTCTGAATGTATGATAAGATGAGTACCCAGGTAAGGCTGGAGTGCTCTCCGCAGCTTTGACCCAGGTTTCTGTGACTGCACAAATGTCAGCATCTTCCAAGGTTAAGAAAGCTTGCAGTGAGTGCAGTTTCTTGTTTAGACTTCTAGCATTTAGCAGCATGACCTTTAATTTGCATTTTGTTGAAATTTTTATGTTGGTTTTATCGACCCCAAGACTTTTCCTAAAAAAGGCACTATGGGGGGAAGCAAGGGCCTTTGCCAGAAGCCCAAGTGAGACAGATGCAGGCCATCTCTAGCAAAGCATCGTGGTCTGTCGATCATGTCTTCCCAGGCTGTCAGGTACTGGATCCTCCTGGAATGACACCAGAAACTAAGCCAATTGTTAAAGTCAGTCATTTTCTGTTTGTATTAAGGCATCATTCTAGGTGATGGTAGAATGCTGCTTAAGGCTAGGGACATACCTGCCTGGGTCACATTTTCAGTGAGCTCAATCATCGAAACAAGAAAAGAAAACAAGCAGGCAATGGAATATCCAACTGTTGTACATAAGCGCTTTCACTGAACAAAATACTTCAGCTTCTTCAGACAAGTATAACTATTCACTTCCCAGTTTAAAAACCTAACAAACCTGCTGAGTCAGTGGGCTGGGCCAGCCCAAGTACATGATGTCGTGCAGCATTAAACATTTAAAGCAACATTGACTAATTAAACCATGTTGCCCAAATGATAGTCTTAAGCATCTAAAAAAGTTAATAAAAAAGTTTACCATTCCAACCCAAGACAAAAAATAAATACAAATACAATTGGGATGGTAAATGATGCTTAAAAATAGGCCATTGTTATATCATCATCTTCTTTTGGCTGTTCCCATTAGGGGTCGCCACAGCGGATCTTCTGTTTCCCTTTCTTCCTGTCCTCTGCATCATGCTCTTTCACACCAACCGCCCGCATGTCCTCTCTCACCACATCCATAAACCTTATCTTAGGCCTTCCTTTTTTCCTCTTACCTGGCAGCTCCATCCTTAGCATCCTTTTCCCAATATACCCACCATCCCTCCTCAACACATGTCCAAACCAGCGCAATCTCGCCTCTCTTGCTTTGTCTCCAAACTGTCCAACCTGAGCTGACCCTCTAATATACTGATTCCTAATCCTGTCCATCCTAGTCACACCCAGTGCAAATCTTAACATCTTTAACTCTGCCACTTCCAGCTCTGACTCTTGCCTTTTCGTCAATGCCACCGTCTCCAACCTATATAACATAGCTGATCTCACTACCCTCTTGTAGACCTTCCCTTTCACTCTTACTGGTACCCGTCTTTCACAAATCATTCCTGACTCTCTTCTCCACCCATTCCACCCTGCCTGTACTCTTTTCTTCACCTCTTTGTTATATAAAAAATAATGATAGTGTGTACCGTGTAAATGTGTAGCATAGAAATATATTATGTTATGTTTTTAAATTGAGTTACATTATGTTAATGTAAAAAAAAAACATGTAAGTACATCATACAAGACTCGTACACCCTGCCTTGTGGTGTTATACATGTAAAAACATATAAAACCATAGAAAGTCTTACTCATAAACAAATATAAAAAGGAGAGAGCTCAATCATGTCTGTCTTCATATAGTCCAGGAGGGTACATCTCAAGTCGTTCACCCAAACATGGACTGTGACAGAGTCATGACAGTACCTGTTGTTGAGAGACTTGAGTGAGTGTGTGATGTGGCGGATTCTGGCACCTGACAGACAACTAACTGTGACTGTCCTTATCCAGCCTGGTGAGAGGCACATCTTTGTATCTCATAATGGAGTCTCCTATGACTAATATGTTGAGTTTATGGTTAGGCCTTTGTGACTGGAAGACACTGGTGTGTGGACTATGCATGGTATGTGGTGTGGAGAGTTGTGGAGTTCGCGTGTGTTTTTGCCTCTGAGGTCTCCTTTGTTTGGATAGGTTTTTGCTGAGAACCTCCACATATGCGGGTATCTGTTGTGTAGTTGTGGATGGTGTTTGAGGTGTAGTGATTGTGTTGTTAACCTTCTCAGTGCCAGATACACTGGCTTGTGAGGGAGAGCGCTTAGACTCTAGATTCTTTTTGTAAGTGCATTTCTCAGAAATTATGTTCCTAGGTGGTAATAGTAGATGGTTGTCCATGTACATGAGGCAGTTGCTGCCCTCTCTCAGGATGCCCATATCAACCAGGCTGGCTGGAGCAACCGTAGGAAATTGTCCAGCCATATTAGTCAGAATCTGAGGGAGAAAGGCCAGGGAGAGCTAACTGGTAGGCCTAAAGCCCAAGTGCTTAAACCAAAACTAAGAGGTTTAGAATAACGCTTAATTTAAACAAGCTAAAAACAAGCAGTAATAATTACAGCAGAAAAGATGCAACTGAGCCCATTAGAGAACAAGTAGCTGAAAAAGCAAGATGAAGTAATAGAGTAGGAAAAACAAATACTGTAAAAGAAGCTGAGATTTTTTTTTTGTAGAGTGGGAAGGGAGAAAGGAGGAACAGAAGATAATTCAAGGTTAAGAAACTAAGGGAGTTGGCCTTCCCAAATGTTCATTCTGTATTAAGTAGAATGAGCGAATGAGACTGGACTGGGAGGAATGTCCCAGATCAAATTTACAGTAGGGGCGGGCAACTACAAAGCCAACTAGTTTAAGAACAAGACAATTAGGGAGGGAGGGTGGAAAACTATGCTACAGCTACTACCAACACTATTTTAGACAGAAAACCGAACCACATGCTCCAGGGGACCTAAACCTTATCACTACAGTAAACAGAGCATGCTGGAGGGATAGATTCCTGTCCCAGAGACTTCCCATACTCTTGAACAAACTACCCATTCATGTCGAGCAAAGCTCCTCATTGGGCCTCTTTAAGAAAAACCTTGACGATTGGATAGGAAATAGAAAATTCACTCTGGGGATTACTTCTGCAGCACTGCTTGACAGGGGCACAGGAAAATAATTTTCTTGGGTGGCGAAAGACAGGGAATTTTTTGGTTAGGCTTTTATAAATAGGCCCCAAGGCCGATAGCCTAGCACCTACCTATGAAACACTAAAGAAATGTTTATCATAGCAGAAAAACAGCAGTGACACACTAAATGAAAGTATTAAACAGAAAAATGAGCAAGGAGACTCTAGAGTATGCTTTAAACTGCAAACAAGTCAGTTATATGATACACTAATTGGCAGAAACATTAGAACAGCAGCAGATGCTTAACAAATGGAGAAGATTTCCAATTAATACCTTTCAAACAGTGAAAATTAGCTAAAAAAACTTTACAAAAACCGAGACAGACAATTTCAGTACAACAGTGCAGATTAGTTTATAGCAATAAAATACAATAAAAAGTAGACAGCAGACAAAAAGTGCAATAAATGGTAATAATAAGCAATAACTAGTAAAATAAGCAAGAAAACAGGATACTTATTGTTATATATCACGAATCAGAGTTGTGGTCAGTGCCCCTCCTCTGTTCAGCTCAGTGCGAGTACCATTGTGTGCATTATTTACTAGGTCATTTAAATATGAGGAAATTCCTCAAGATTGGAGACTTGCACTAAGTAAACCTGTTTTTAAGGCAAAGAGGAGTAGGACAAACCCAAAGCCATATATAGACCCTTAAGTCTACTTTCATGTTGTGGAAAAATAATGGAGAAGGTAATATTGATTAAGTCATTGTCAGAATTGGATAGGTTGAGACTTGAAACCTTATATCAGCATGCATATGTTGAAAATAAATCTATTATGTCCTGGAACATGATGCTCTATAACAATGTAATAACAGCTATGAATGGAAAATTGTGCTGTGATGTAATTTATATAGATTTAACTTCGGCATTTGACAGGGTCATACACAAAATACTGATCAGTAAATTAGAGCAACTGGGTATCGCTGTAGTCTTGATAAGATGGCTAGTTGCATGGCTTACAAGTAGGCCATGGCAAGTATCATACACCAGCTGGCCAGGTGAAATTCTTGCTTAGTCAGGGTGTCCCACAGAGCTTTGTCCTATGCCCTTATTTGTTTAGATTGTATCTTTCAGACCTAATTTTTTCATCTGAGGTGTCTACAGTCTGTATGTTGATGACCTGAAATTGGGTAAGCTGCTTACATGTGTTACAGATAAGGCATACCTGAAAAAGAACTTGACTAAATTGACACTTTGGGCACAGGAGAATAATATGCTGATAAATACATCAAAAACTAAGCACGTGATATTTGGGAGACATAAATTCAAAGGTGAATATTTAATGCAGCACACAGTGATTGAAATTGTAGACTCATTTAAGGACCTGGGTATATGGGTAGATCCAGCTTTAAGCTTTTCTAATCATATCAACCAACTGGTTAATGATAGTTATAGAACTGTAGGTTGTACAAAAAGATACATAAAGTTTAGGAAATCAGAAATAATGGCTCTTTGGCCTGCAGCATCTATGGCTGCCACATTGACTGTCCTCAGCTCAAGGCCAACCTCAGCTGCTTCCTTCCCTCCTCCTCACACCCAGGAGGAAGACTTCTTTTCCTCCTCCTCCTCTGATGAGTTGGTCACCTACTCCTCAGATGAGGGCTCTACCCCTGAAGACATTACCTTTGGGGAAACAGTAACTAAAATGAGGGAGTACTTCAAGTAGGTTGCTACTCGGATGACAAAAGTCCAAAAAAGGTATTTTGAGTTACTCCAGGTGGAATTCCCCTCCCCTTCGGCTATCCCTCCTGGAATCCCCCTCAGCTGTCCTGCCTGTGATTCCAGCCTGCCTGGATGCTTTTGCATCAGCATCAAAGAAACTAGAATCACAACCACCAGCTCCCAAAAGACCTGACCGCTTTTATAAGATCCCTTATGATTACAAATTCCTCATAAAGCCACCATTGGCAGATCATGCAGTCTTTGCAGTAGTCCCTGACAAACCATCCAGACTCATACCTTCTTCCTCCCTCTTACCATCAGACAAGGACAGCAGGGTCATGGACAGACTGGGTAAAAATATATATACCTATTCTACACTAGCCTTTAGGGCTATCAATTACCAGACCCACATGGTCAAATATGCCCTAGATCTGGTCTCACAGGCCTCCTCCATGCACTCCTCCATGCCTGACTCTCCCAACAAATCACAGGTAGCATCAAAGCTGTCCTTGGCATCTCAGGTTGCCAGACACTCAGTAAAGTGCAGCTGTGTTACAGCTGAGGCCTCCGCTAGGTCTGCAGCTTCAGCTTCTGTCCTGCGCAGATACTCCTGACCTAGGCTACAGCCCCTTCCTGAAGATTTTAAAACCAAGATATTGGATGCACTTCTGGACAGCAAATTACTGTTTGGCAAACAGTCTGCTGAACTGTTTAAAAACCTCCAGGAAAAAAATAAGGATCGCCGCGACCTAAAACATTTACTGGTCTCCCCAATTCCTAAATATTACAGGAATTACCTTGCAAAACCTTCATTTGTCAGAAGAGCCCCTGCGTCAGTCTCCTCAACTACTTCCAGGAAGACACCTCCCCAAGGACAGCCCCTCCTCAGCCTCCCTCCGGCAGCCCTTTCAAGACAGAAACAATAATGCGTGACTGCCTCAGCCATCTTCCCCTCTCATCCTGCCTCTCTCACTGTCTTCCCCTCTGGAAAAAAAGTCACTTCAGATTGATGGGTTCTGGCAGTAGTGGAAAAAGGATACTTCATGTCCAGGCAGAAAAAGCCTATGCCACAAGGCATCGCCTTCCCTCCCAAGAAACAGCTTCACCTAATCTCTCAGATTATCCAAGAACTGCTCGCCCAGGGGACCATAGAAACTGTCCCCCCCAGTGCAAGAAGGGTGAGGGTTTTACTTCAGATTATTCCTGGTGCCAAAAAAGGGTGGTCCTTGGAGGCCCATCCTAGATCTGTCCTTCCTAAACCTCTTTCTGAAGGTCCCTTCCTTCAGAATGCTATCACTTCAAAGCCTTCTTCCACTATTGCCACCCAGAGCTTTCATGGCCATTTTGGACCTGAAGGAGGCATACCTCCATATTCCCATCCACCCAAACTACAGAAAGTGTTTTTCGTTTTGCTCGACCCTCTTTAGGCATTGGAGTTAGCCTCTCAGAACAACATATCACTGCAGGCAGTCTATATTCCATCCCAGGACAACCATCAGGCGGATGCCCTTGGCAGATCGTTCTCTCTGCATCACGAGTGGATGTTGCACAGAGATGTCTTCGTAGACGTTGTCCACCAATGGGGCAAAACTCAAATAGATCTATTTGTCTCCCCCGGAACAGACAGTTGCAGCTTTTCTGCTCCAAGCATCCCTCCCCACTAGCCTGGAGAGTGGACGCCTTCTCCATCTCTTGGAATGGAATGTTGCTTTATGCCTTCCCTCCCTTCACACTCATTCAAAAAGTCAAATCAGGAGGGACAAGCAGAGAATTTTGCTGGTGATTCCCTATTGGCCAAGGTAGCATTGGCTCCCCCTTCTTCGATCTCTTGCCATGGGCCTTCCACCCCAGGGCCCTGGGCAAGGCGATATCCAAACAGACTATCTCCTTCTGCTATTCCTACCATGGCAAACACTTACCTCATGGGGTCAAGGCACTCTGTTCAAGAGCTGTGGCTTCTTCTGTGGCCTTCCTCAACGGCCTGGACACAACTGCCATTCTTGAGGCAGCCATGTGGTCCTTTCTGTATACCTCCACCAAACATTACAAATTGGACCATGTGTCCAGAGCTGGAGCAGGATTTGCAAGGGCAGTCCTGAGTGGATTCCTGGAATCTGCAGCTTCTTCCACCACCCTTCCTCCTACTTGAGCTGTGGCACTCTCCCACATTAAGAATACTGCAACATGAGAATAGGACATAGAATAGTTGTGCAAAATCTTACCATAACCATAGATGTCCTTTTCCATGTTGCAGTATTCCTTCCCACCCACCTGTCCCCTTCACTACATTTACCCTGTCTAGATGGCATCATTTGGTACTGCTTAGACTACTGTCCAACTGTGCAATTAGTTCTGAGGTCTGTGCGCGCAGACGTCACATTTAAGGACCCTGATTTATGGCCCTGTGTGTGACATCCCATGCATCTGACAGCAACAAGGCTTAAGCTTTTGCATAGGAGCCGACGTTTGAGTCGCATAAGGCGCAGGATCCCACAGTAAGAATACTGCAACATGGAAGAGACGAACATCTGTGGTTATGGTAAGATTTTACACAACTATTCTTTCTTCGTGTTTCACTGTTACAGTCCTAACTTGTGGGATTTCCTGCTGTGGAAGCCCTTGGCTGGCCCGACTTACAGAATAAAAATCTCCCTCCTCCTAGGCTGGCAGATTCCCTGCCCTGCTGTCAGTATGCCTGGGTATAAAAGGAGCCAGCACCATGACATCACTCTTTCTTGCAGTTGAAGCCTGAAGCAGTGTTTCAGTACGTCGGTCCGTACGCAGCAGAGAGAATTTTTCTAAAGCTGAGTACCCCATTAGGGAACCCATTTTCTTCCTTTAACGGTTGTCAGATAAGGTTAATGATGGTCTCTGCTGTGGTAAACAAATTCCACACATTGAGACTTTCATACTTTGTGTTACCTATTTTGGCCCAGAGCACAGCGTCCCTAGTTGTCGTTTTTGCTCCCGTTTCAATTCTAGGACTATCATGTGTAGGGCCAAAATCTTAGCTAGGCATCTCAGTCTGCAATCTTCCTCGCATCACTCGATGGCTTGTGCCACTCATCCCAACGTTGAGCTCCCTAAGCTTAAGAAAGATAAGAAAAAAAAAAAAAAGCAAGCTTAGGGCCTCTGATGATACCCATTCACCACTGGGCAGTCCCCCAAGGTTCGTTATTGCTGAGGAAGGTAAGGAGCTTTTGCAGCCCCCTTCTATGACAGAAGTGGTGGTGCATGCCTCTGTTAAGACCCATTTGGAGTCCGACATGCTGTCGGGTCCCTCTGTTTCTACACAGGCGTTGACTTTCAGTTTGTTGGTTGGATCCAGAGTTCAGCAGACCTCAGCTTCTGACAAGGTATCTTGTACCAACAATGTTCTTTCGAGACATCAGCCTGCATCAGTTCTGCCTTACAAGGAGACTGACATCTGGATGGCGGATGTACTTGGGCCAAGGCACATGCTATTCCAAAGAAGAGTTATACTACCTCAGAGCCTATGCATAAGCCTACTGACTCCTGCCCAGCATAGCTAAGGACCTCATATCCTTGGTCAGATCTAGGCAACCTGACTCTTTGCAGTTTACCCCAGAAAAGGAAGAGGGATCCCTCATGAGAAGTTTACTCTGAACCTCTTAATTCAGATGAGGATTCTCTCTAGGAGGGGTCTGTCTTTGGGGAGGGACCCCTCCTTACTTCCTGTGAAGATTCACATTCTGAGGAAAATCTGCCTTCAGCTTCACCTCCTGAAGTCATATCCTTTGGGGAAACATCCATGCCATGAGGAAACATTTTCAATGGGAGGCATAAGAATATCCACAATCTAAAAAGAAGGTAGGGATTTCCTTGACCTTCCAGAATACAAACCTTTGTCTATTCCTCCTGTTTTGGAGGTGCTAGATGATGTTTTTATGGACTCTTACCTGAACCCAGACTATCTACTTCCAGCCCCTCGAAAACCAGACCATTATTACAAGATGCTGGACTCACATAAATACCTCTTCAAAATGCCTCTGTTGACCCAGAGGTTGTTACCCCAGGTCCCAAGGGAGCTAAGGTCAGCTCTTCCAAGAACCCTTTACCAACTGACAAGGGACGCGGTCCCTGGATAGGTTTGGTTAAAAAAAAAAAAAAAAAAAGTCTACACTTCCACTACCCTAGCTGTGAGGGTCCTTAACTGCCAGTTTCATATGATAAATTACCAGCAACATATTTTAGATAAAATGAAGCAAGATTTCCTCCCTGGAGGACAGGAACATTTCTAAGGAATTGTTTGACCTTTGCCATTTCAGCTACCAGGTGGCTAGACACACACTACACCGTGGGTATGATGCTATGGAGGCCTCTACCCAAGTTGCTGCATCTGGCTGTGTAATTAGAAGGCATGCTTGGCTTAGGGAACAGACCCTATCAGACCAAGTCAAATCCAAACTTCTAGATGCTCCTCTGGATAAAGACTTCATTTTTGGGCCAGAGGCTGAGGCTGTGCTAAAAAAGATAGAAGATAAAGCAAAATCTATGTAAACTGTCAAGGGCTTCCTTCAAGTGCAACCTCATCAGTGTAGTAGGAATTTTCCCACTAAACACTGGTACTTTCCTTCTCAGTCAAAATGCAGCCAGAGGAAACCTTGCAAGGAAAGGCTTCAAAGGCAGCAGCAATTACAAAGGCCTAGACAGTGGTCCACAGGAACCCCCAGACAAGGAAGTTCTAGACCACAGGGCCTTGACAGTGGGCAGCAGGGACTTTCTCTCCCCTCCCCGTCCTCCCCTCCACAGAAAAGATAGAAAGAAGACTAGGAGGAAGGCTATCCCTGTTCAAAGAATAGTTGTCCCTCATTGCTTCAAACAAGTGGGTTTTGAAGGTCATCTCAGATGGCTACAGCCTCACTTTCAAAGAGCCATTGAAATACTTAGGCTACTCAGATGTTCCACAAAACCAAAGAGCTGAGGGCCTTTCCCAGGTTCACAGCCTACACACAGGGTTCAGTGTAAGAAATATCAGATCATCAAAGAGGGAAAGAATTCTATTCCAGTCTGTTCCTAGTTCCCAGAAAGGGAAGTGTGTTGGTGCCCTATCCTAGATTTGTCCACCCTCAATTGCTCCCTGCTGGTTCCAAAGCTCAAAATGCTGATCCTTAAAAGACTTCTTCACATGACAGCCCCTCAGTCCTTAATGGTCACCTTAGACCTAAAAGATTCTTACTTGCTCATTCCTATAGAGGAATCCTGCAGAATATTTCTTTGCTTTAGGCCAGGTACCAGTCACTTTCAGACTACCCCTTGGATTGTCTGCTACTTCCAGGGTCTTCACAAAGTGTTTAGCACCTGTGATTGCTTTCTGCAGAACAAAAGGAATCCAAATTTACCCACACATAGACAATTGCCTCAGTCAAGCCACAAGTCAGTCAGAGCTCCTCAAAGATCTGGCCTTCACTCAGACCCTACTCATCTCCTTGGGGTTTGCCTTAAATCTTCGGAAATCCAACACAGACCCATCCACCAGGATAGTTTTTCAGGGGGCTCTCCTGGATTCCAAACTTCAAAAGGCCTTCCTTCCACCAGAAAAGGTCTCCTCCTTGACACAATACTTCAAGGCATTATGCAGAGACAGTGCCTCTCAGCCAGCTAATTCCTCAGAGCATTAGGCTACATGGCTTCTTGTATCCTTAAGATTCCTCTGGCTGGCTACACATGAAGAAGCTCCATTGGTACCTCAAGAATCTGTGGTGCCAGCACTCACATTCCCTCTGACAGAAATCCCACTAATCTCTTGCCAAAAAGAGGAATTTGCGTGATGGACACAGGCATGTGCCCGGAACCTGGGTCTCCCCTTCAGGATCATCCCTCAGGACCAAACCCTAACCACAGATGCTCAGAGGCAGCCTGGGGTAGCTCATTGCAAACGCCATCAATCCCAGGGCAGATGGGAAGCTCAGTTTAGACACAAGCACATAAACTGGAAAGAAGTGATGGCAGTGCACAAGAGCCTTGTGGCTTTCAAAGATCAGTGGAAACCAGGGGTCCTGCTTGTCAAAACAGACAACACCACAGAAATGTATTACATAAACAGGGGGCACCCACTCTTACCTTCTTTGTCTAGCAATGCAAGTCTAGGAGACAGCTCACACTCTCTGGGGTTGCACCTTATGGGATAGTACCTCCCAGAGACTCACAACATACTAGCAGATCATCTCAGCAGACACCTGTTGGATTCCCACAAGTGGCATCTACACTGGGAAACTTCTCAACATAGGCCACAAATGGGGATCCCCACAGATAGACCTCTTTGCCACAAAAGAAAATACTCAACTGAAAAGATTCTGTTCCAGGAGCAAACTACCCACAGCCTGGAGGACAAATGCTTTCTCCTTCCTTTGGAGCTGCCTATTCCTTTATGTGTTTCCTCCCCTGCCTGTTCTACCAAGGTGGTCCTAAAAGTCAGGGAATAAGGCCCAAGGGTCATCCTGATAGTCCAAGCTGGTCTAAGCAGCACTGGTATCCTCTACTGCTGAGTTTAACCAATGAAAAATCATGGTGGTTACCTCAGAGAGTGGACCTTTAGCTAGAAGTGTCTCTGAGTTACAAGCTCTCATGTCAATGGAACCGTATCTCGTATTCCACCAAGACAGAATATCCCTTAGGAGTAATCCATCCTTTATGCCCAAGGTGGTCACAGACACATGCTTGAAGCAAGCCATACACTTGCCCACCTTCTTCCCCAAGCCTCAGAACAGGGGGGAGAAAATCCTTCACTCCTTGGATGTGCAAACACAAGAACCAAGTCCCAGCCACTGATAAAAGTAACTGCCAGATAAATACCAAAAATTCAAAGCATAAAAATTGGCAGGAACATCACTTCATTAAACCAATTTCCTCCCTTTCAGTACAGGTTTTAAAGAGACACAAGCATTAATACCAGGATGTTTATCAGCCTGTAGCCTCAAGATCCATTTAAGTTCTACTGTTTCGGTATAGTTAGTGAGATCAGCCCCTCCCGCATTATTTGTAGTACTCTAAAAACAAACTCATTTCCAACATTTTCTTTAATATGTTTAGCTAGTGCATTGTTCATATTGCAAGTTCTAATCTCATAAGAATGACTAAAAATTCTATCTTTTAATCTCTTATTGGTCTTACCAACATAGAAACCTGCGCCGGACTTGCATGTGGCTAAATAAATCACATTTGCTGTTATGCAATCTGCATAGAATCTGGGACTAAAAATATATATTCATCTGTGGATGTTTAAAAACTTGGTCCTGAGAAATATATGTACAGGCTCTGAAATACCTTCAGCTTGTATGTACCAAGTCTGGCAGATGGCAAGTTACTTGACCTAGTATTACAATTCTCTGTGCACAGTTGTCTTTTCAAGTTTAAACAATGTTTATACATAAAAGAGGGATTGTTTCCCAACTATTTCAGCTGTCTTGTCACTTGTAAGTATTCCCCAGTTTTTTTGTATAAAATTACATACATCATTTGTGTACTTCAGACCAAATCTGAGTTTACTGACAAAGCTCCTATGCAGTGATGTTCTTCATCTCACATTGCTGCAGTCCTTACATATGGGTAGTCCGCTGTCCTCGGTCGGCCCGAATACCAAAGTATAAGGCTGACGTCGGTCAAGGCGCTTAAAACTGACATCAGGACGTCAGGGTACAAAAGCGCATGACCGACGTCATTTCCTCAGTCTTTTTTGCCGCATGATCCGATGCAGAAGCAGCGTTGCAAGTGCCGTTCGGCGTTCTGAAATTTTTCGAATTCGGAGTTTCAGACCGAATCCAAGTTGGCTAAGTACCCGTTGGGAATATTTTGGTTTTTCTTGCCTCGGTGTTTTACCGGATGTCAGAAAAAGTGAATAACTGTATTTCTTGTGGGAAACAGATACCGCATAGGGATTATCATTCTTTGTGTAGTCCTTGTTTGGGGCCTGAGCACGGCGTTGTTGGGTGTCGCTTTTGTGCTAGGTTCAATAACGCACTATTAGCGAAGGTTAGATTGTGCTAGGCTGGTCTTTGGGAAGCGGTGCAATTATAATATGCCGTCGGATTCTCCGGCCCGCTTCTCTTGAGAAGCGCAAAGACAAAGCTGTTAAACCCAGGCAAGATGAGTCGTCCGTTCGGACGCCGGTTCTTTAGAGGCTTCAGTGGAACCGGTGGTTCCGGCGGAGACTTCTCTGGAGTCTCAGGGGAGACTTTGATTTTGCAGGAGGTGGTCTCTCAGGAGGCAGGTCAGGCTGAAGGGGCTTCTCAAGTTACTGTACTCCCTCCCTTCCTAGGGTGGTTAGGCCTTCTCCTTCTGTTTCCAAGGCTTCTCCCAGAGGCAGGCCAGTTTAGCTTCTGTTGGTGTCACTCCTAGTTCAGCAGGGTCTGTGCCTAAGAAGCACATGCTTAAAATGGCAGAAGATTTGATTACTCTGATTAGAGGTTCTTTGCCCCTCCTGATAAGAGGCCTAGGGTGGAGCCAGAGTTGGGAAGTTTTGAGCAGGCTTCGATGTTTCAGAGTCTTCAGCTGAAGACTTGCAGGAGTACTCTCCTTATTCTGATTCTGATGTAGATGATTCCACTCCTCCTGCTTCTCCTCCAGAGGATTTTTCTTTTTCAGAGACACTTCATTCTATGAGGGAACATTTTAAGTGGGAAGGTCAGGACTTCTCTGATTCTCGGAAAAGGCTTAGGGAATTTTTGCTGTTACCCCAGCATAGGCCCTTGGCTATACCCCCTGTTCTGGATGTTGTGGAAGATGTGTTTGCAGAGGCTTCATTTAATCCTGATTCTCTGCCTCCTGCTCCTGTTAAACCGGATAGGTATTACAGGGTGCCTGAGGCTCATAAATATCTTTATAAGAGTCCTAGGGCGGACCCAGAAACTATTAGTCAGGGACCTAAGGGTGTCAAGGCCTCTGTTGTAAAAATCCGGTTCCTCTAGATAAAGAAGCCAGAGCTTTGGATAGATGGGGAAAAAGGTCTATACATCTTCTACCTTAGCTATGAGGGCTTTGAATTGCCAGTTTCATATGTTGAAATATCAAAACTTTCTTCTTTCTCAATTGAAGTCTAAGGTGGATGCTCTGGCGGAAGGCATTGAGTGTAAAGAATTACAAGATTTGGTGCATGTCTCTGAACAGGTGGGTAAGCATTCTTTACAGTGTGGTTTTGATGCTGTGCAGGCCTCGTCTAGGGTGGCTGCCACTGGCTCAGTTCTTCGCAGGCACGCCTGGCTGAAGGATCAGAATTTATCTGACCATGTTAAGACAAGGATTTTGGATGCTCCTTTGCAGTCTGATGTGTTGTTTGGTTCACCTGTGGAGTCAGTCTTGAAGAAAATGGAGGACAAGGCTAAGTCTATGCAGGCTGTTAAAGATTTTTTGCAAGTTCAGCCTCCGAGTTTAGTAGGAATTGGCCTGCTAAGGGGTGGACGTATCCTTCTTATGATTCTCAGTCTAGGGGTAGATCTAGACGTGGTAGGGGCAGAGCTCAGAGTTCTTTCAGGCTAGAACAGGGAGTTCACCTGCACAATCTTCGGGTGAGGGCAGGGGCCAGTCCTTTCGTAAACAGACCCAATGACCTACTTTTTCAGCTGCCAGATCCTTCTTGCCTGGCAGCACCTTTGGGAGGAAGGTTAGCACTCTTCAAGGAAAATTGGATGTTGATTACCCAGGACAAATGGGTATTGGATATCATACACCAGGGTTACAAGTTTTATTTCCATACCTTGTCTCCTTTCAAAGGCATACCGGACGTTCCTCCTCAGCAAAGACTAGAGGCTCACAAACAAATTTCTCTACTACTTCAAATAGGGGCCATACAACGGTCCCTCTGCCAGAAGTGGGCCTAGGATTTTATTCTCGCCTGTTTCTAGTACCAAAGAAAGGAAACACGTGGAGACCAATTTTGGATTTATCTATCCTCAACACATATCTGGACATTCCCAAGTTCAAAATGTTGACGTTACAACAGCTTTTACCTCTGCTGGGCAAAGATCACTGGATGGTGACTCTGGATCTCAAGGAGGCTTACCTTCATGTTCCTATCAGGCCCAGTTGCAGGAAGTATCTGCGTTTTCGGGCTGGGACTTCACATTATCAGTTCTCTGCATTGCCCTTTGGCTTATCTACTGCGCCCAGAGTGTTCACGAAGGTTCTGGCTCCAGTGGTAGCTTTCTTCAGGCTAAGAGGAATACAAATCTATCCTTATTTGGACGATTGCCCGATTCTGGCCCAAGAAAAGGACGAACTTCTTCATCATCTACAGTATGTGATGGCAGTGTTAAGATGCCTGGGGTATTCTGTGAACGAAATAAAGTCCAGTCAAGTACCCTCTCAGGACATGTGCTTTCTGGGTGTGAGACTGAATACAGCATCCCAGATGGCCTTTTTGACCCCGGACAAACAAAAGAATCTTTCTCTTTACTTCCACCAATTGTCTCGTCAGTCCAGGCTGACTGCAAGGACAGTCCTTCAAGCCTTGGGGTTCATGGCATCTTGTATTCTGGTACTTCCCAATGCCAAACTGCATATGAGGAAGCTACAATGGTATCTCAAGAATGTATGGACACAGCACTGCCAAGATTTGGACACTGTCATTCAGATGATACCTTGCATTCAAAAGGAGTTTTTGTGGTGGGCTCAGGAATGTCACCTAAACAAGGGACTCTCTGTGACCCGGCCAGAGGCGAGTCAGATTTTAACGACAGATGCCTCAGACAAAGCTTGGGGAGCTCATCTAAATGGAAAATGGGTACAAGACACGTGGCCTGCCAGACTTCAACATCTACATATCAACTTGAAGGAGATGTTAGCAGTCCAATTTGCATTGATAGCTTTCAAGGATTTACTTCTTCCAGGGCAGGTGTTGATTCAAGCAGACAACACAACTGTCATGTGGTACATCAACAAGCAAGGGGGAACGCATTCTTATCCTCTATGCAGGCAAGCAATGATTTTGTGGGAGACTGCTCTCAGTTTACAGCTAAATCTTCGGGCAAGGTTTCTGCCAGGAGCACAGAACTCCTTAGCAGATGTTTTGAGCAGACAAATTATGGATCCCCACGAGTGGAAATTGGATCCTCATGTATTTCAGATTGACAGTGTTATGGGGAACTCCAGACATAGATCTGTTCGCTTCTCCACTAAATTACCAGCTGCCAAAGTTTTGCACAAAAAGGTTTCATCCCACAGCTTGGAAAGTGGATGCTCTCTCATTCAATTGGAGCAATCTTCACGTGTATGCCTTTCCACCTCTGCCTCTCCTCCCAAAGGTACTCCTGAAGGTCAGACAGGACAAGCCAAACATGATTTTAATAGCTCCAGATTGGCCTCGACAGCACTGGTACCCTTTACTGAGAAGTCTGGTACAGGAGCCTCCATGGCCTTTGCCTTCGATTCCTCACCTGCTGTCTCAGGAGAACAGTCATTTACTCAATGTTAAACTTCATTCTCTACATCTGACAGCCTGGCATATTCTGTTTTAAACCCTGGAGGGTCTCAGCTTCCACAACAAGTTTTGAATGTTATTTTGGAGGCCAGAAGGCCTAGTACAAGGAAAGTTTACGCAGATAAATGGAGGAGATTTTTATTTTGGAGTACAGCAAAGGACTTTGATGTTTCTAAACCTAATTTAAGTGTTGCTCTTCAATACCTTACTGAGTTATTGGACAAAGGTTTGTCCTTCTCCTCTATAAAGGTTCATGCTGCAGCAATTTCTGCTCACTATGACTGTGACCCACCATTATTTTCTCAGCCTTTGTTTAAGCAATTCCTTAGAGGGGCAAAGAATATAAGACCCCCACGTAGAGCTCCTACTCCTGCTTGGGATCTCAATTTTGTGTTGGAGAAACTCACTCTACAACCTTTTGAGCCTGCAGCATCGGCAGAGTTGAAATATTTATCATGGAAGACTGCTTTTTTGTTGGCCATTACCTCTGCGAGAAGGGTTTCTGAATTACAGGCCCTTATGGCAGTTGAGCCTTTCTTAATTTTCCACAAGGATAGGGTGTCTTTGCGTACTAACCCTTCTTTTATGCCTAAAGTGGTTTCTAGTGTGGCTTTAAACCAAACTATTCATTTGCCTACTTTTATGCAAACCCCAAAATAAAGGGAAAGGATTTTGCACACTTTGGATATACACAGACAGTTGCGATATTATTTGAGCAGAACTAAAGGGTTCAGGCAGTCTCAGCAGTTGTTTGTTTCTTTTGCTTTGGGTTCTCAGGGCAAACACGTTTCAAAACAAACTATTTCTAAGTGGATTGGTTTTTGTATTGCTTTCTGTTATTCCCATCATGGTAAGGAGATTCCAGCTGGGATTAGGCCTCATTCCACTAGGGCTACTGCCACTTCTACAGCTTTTTAAGGGGTGGCTACTAAAGATATTTTGGAAGCAGCTACTTGGAGTTCATTGCATACTTTCTCTAAGCATTACCACCTTCCACTTTACTCTAAATCTAGGGCTGGATTTGCCACTGCAATTTTACAGGGCATGTTGGCAGCTCCTAATGCTTTATAGTTTTGCCATCCTCCCTTACCTCTGCTTTGGGATTCTACCCATATGTAAGGACTGCAGCAATGTGAGATGAAGAACATAGTACAGTTTTGTACCTACCATAAATGTAGATGTTCGAAGATCCACATTGCTGCAGTCCAATTTACCCTCCCTCCTTCCCCTCTGTTGTTGAAGGTGGTGGTGTGGTTTGTGTTGTACATATTGTAAATATGGTTAGTGCACGGGTGGTTGGTTAGGTTTTGCTGGTTTTTGGCTTTGGCCTTTCTTGTTAGGGCCTTCTGACATCTGGGGCAAGAAAAGACTGAGGAAATGACGTCGGTCATGCGCTTTTGTACCCTGACGTCCTGATGTCAGTTTTAAGCGCCTTGACCGACGTCAGCCTTATACTTTGGTATTCGGGCCGACCGAGGACAGCGGACTACCCATTCCTTGATCACCCTATCCTTATGCTGTATCAAAAGGTCCTTCTTATAGCCCCTTTTCAAAATAAATGTTGACTCAATGCATCAGTGTTTTCATGGAATGCTTCCTCTTGTGTGCATAGCCTAGAGGATCTCGTGTATTGGCCTCTTACTACATTAGGATATATATGCATGCCTGAGGTGCATACTATCAAAGGGCAAGTAACTATTTTTCCAACATCCCTTTCGGAATAAATTGGTATCTGTCTCAAACATTAATCGTACATCCAAAAACATTTTTCTTTCTGTGACATGGAAATAGTAAGCCTCAAAAAGTCAGTGGTATGGTTAATGTAGAGAAGAAAACCATGCAATTCTTCTTGGCCCGCTCCCCACAAGATAAAAACATCGTCCACAAAACGACGGTAAAATCTCATGTGTAGTCTGTATATGTTGTTATTGTCAAGCACAAACTGTTCCTCCCATGAGCTCATTACTGCATTTGCATATGAATTTGCACAGGGGTGCCCATGGCTACCCCCCATTTTTGTGCATATAAGCAGTCACCATACAAAAAAAATGGTTTAAAACCAAATCCAAAAGCAGCAAACCATATCAACCTGACTGTTGTCGAAAATCCCTCTGTGTCAACAGTTCTCTAATGGTGTCAAGGCCATGCTTATTTGGGATGCATATAAATAAATTCACTACATCAAAGGTCACAAGAAAAAACCCTGTTTATATCACCATAACTCTCCAAAAACATGGAGGTCAGTTAAACATTGCTCAGTGTCCCCGAGTACAACAGAGACCGAAGCCAACATTGTCTTAAGCTTACTTTCCTGATAAAAAAGTACATGTTTGTGTGACCCATCCTTCCCCTGACACAATCAGGGGTGGCTTAGTCAAAGATTTATGAACCTTGGGAAGGTTCTTTATCAATGGTATCTTAGGTTCAGTCACATAGAGAAAATCAAACAAGTCACGGTCAGTGGAAGTTTCCATGAATAATTCATATAAGGCACTGCATACATAATCAATAATAGATCTTACCCTCTCTATGCTGATGTTTACATATGTTGTATCCTCATTCAGCATGGCAAGCATACTCATAATCTTTATAATTCATGACTACAATAGACCCTCCTTTATCAGAGGGTCTGATGCTTATAGCCTGATTATTCTTTAAATCATTTAGGGCTTGGTGCTGTGATGCTGTTAAATTATAAAAGCCCTTAGCCCTTGCTCCATGCATGTATTCACGTAACTCATTTTCACATATTTTTATAAAAAGCTGTACATGTAAAGGCATAGATGGAATAAAAACATTTGGCCGCCTAAATCGCGGTCTTTTAGTAGCATCATTATTGTCATTAAACATTAGATGTTATGTTGTCCTATCTTGCCTTCATTCTTACTGGTTGGGTTCTGAGCTTAACCTTGGCCCCGACTCGGCCACAAACCAAAGTTTGAGAGCTTCAACTGGCTACAATCTATCCCATGATGCTTAACGGCTGTTCCCCAGATCTCATTTGCCGCTTGAAACATTGGGATTGTCTTCGCTGGCTCAGGCTAGTAATTTCTTTTATTATATACCTTTTGCTATATTTTCTCTAAAAATCTTCATATTAGACTCTATTATACCTTCCCAATCCAAGTAGAGTGCCTGTGTGTGTGCGCCTGTGTGTGTTGTTATTGAGTGTGTCTTTGGTTGTTCTCCTTGGTCCCTTGCTTTTTCTCTTATTCGTCTTAAAGTATCCATTTAAATTAGGATTCTTTCTATTTAGCCTCTTTCTTCCTTCAGGGCTTCTTTCTCTTTTTATTAAGGAGTCACCGTTTAAGTTAGAGGCGTCTCCTCGGGTTGGAGGAGACTGTCGTCTAACTTAGAGACTTCTCCTCCTCCCATCCCTGTCCTTTCCTTTAAAAAAAAAAAAATATCTCTCTTTCTGTTTGCCTTTTTTCTACTGTAGTTACTGTTAGCTGGTATTGTTGTTTTTGGCTGGAAAGATGTCTAAAGAACCTGTTAAGGAGTCAAGGCAATCTTGTTTTAAACAGTGCGATTCATGCACCTAGAAAATGTCTCTAACAGACGGACACACAAGTTGCATGTATTGTCTAGGAGCAGTCCATCCTCAGGACTCTTGCTCCATTTGTCATGGCTTTAGTGCAAGGATTTTACAGGAGAGGAAAAACAAACTCATTTTGAGGGGTTTGTTGAAAGGCCCTTTTCAAGAAAGTAATCAGACCTCCAAATTGGATAAGACAAAAAAAAGTCTGCTCCGGTGTCTGAGCCATCAACCAGTCAAAAAGAGACAGTAACTTCGATCTGATGGTTCTCGGTTCTGACAAATCTGGCCCTCACTCTGTTCCATCTAAGTCTTCGTAACTGTTGTGGAGCCGGAAAAGGAGTCAGTCACCGTCATTGGAGTTGATACAATCGGTGCCGCAATCTCCTCTATTACAGTCTGTGGCAGGTAGTCACAGGTCATCGAACCATTCCTCCAGGTTATCGGACAATGATGTGGAGCAGGTGGTGAAGAGTTTGCTGCTGATGTGGGCCCTAGCAGAAATATTTTTGAGCCCAGCCCATCAGATTGTCGAGCTGACTACTGTATCTCAGATAACATCTATTCCTCCTCCGATTTGACCGAGTTCGGAGCCAGAGTGTCAGGAAGGCGTTGTGCTGGAACCGCCAGAGCCAGTAATCACTCACAATATCTTGGCTCTTATGTCTGCTCCAGTCTCGTCAATGTTGTCTTCCACTGAGGGATCTGGGAGTCAACACTCCCTGGTCTGCTCCGGGGGGGGGGGGTCAAATCGGAGCCGACTCTCCCACTCGGTGCATCGGCTCAGGTGAGTTCGGCTCCCACATCAGCCTTGAAGCCACCCTCCTCGGCGTCTGGGAGATCTCCCGGTCCTTCGGGACTGAACTCTCTCTCGGCCCAGGACCACGGTACCGTTGAGGTGATGCAGTGTGTGCTCTCCACTGAATCTGATCCACTTTCGTCTCCAGCCAGTCTTCCCCCTAAAGGGCCGGCTTCTTCTGCTTCACCATCCCTCCATCAGCCCCAGAGTAGAGGTTCAGTGCCCCAGGAAACCCCAATGGGTAGAACCTCCACTTCAGACACCTCCCCGGAACATCTCCCCGAGGAGGTCCCTCCGAAGAAACAGTGTAAGAGGAAGCACATAGACTCCCCCTGAGTCTGTCACCTCCGATACCAACCAATTCTACTTGCAGACACCAGTTCCCCTAAGCTCGAACAGACGAGTATCACACAGCTGATTGCCAGCAATCTTCCTTTATTCCACAAAAACGAACAGTGTAAAAAATATATATATAAAACACAGAGATCTCAGTACATCCAGGTGACATCCAGGTTAAGCGCTTTCATCTGATAACACAGACTTCCTCAGAACCAATTGTTAACTCATTAATTGCTCCTTATATATCTAAATTTTGGCGCCAAAAATTGTGTAATTTCATATATAAAATAACTTCATATATAAAATAATTTCATTTCTGAATTATATGGTATATACATGTAATAATATATATAATAAATATAATAATTGTATTATATCGAATGGATGTTGTAAATACTATGTCCTTGTAGTCATATATTACAAATTAATTAATGTAACTTGACATACACATATACCATATAAAAAACACCATATAAAAAATATATATTTTATATATATATATTTTACACTGTTCGTTTTTGTGGAATAAAGGAAGATTGCTGGCAGTCAGCTGTGTGATACTCGTCTGTTCGAGCTTAGGGGAACTGGTGTCTGCAAGTAGAATTGGTTGGTACTTTTCTCATTTTACCTCCGATACCAACTTAGAGGCTTCGGAAGGGTCCCCACGGTCGCCCTCTGAAGATGTCTCTTTTTCAGACATCCTTGAGATCGTTAAGCAGAGGGGCGGCTGGAAATCCCTTTCCCCTTCTGAGGATGAGTCGGTATAACTGGAGACATTTGGCTCTCACTCCTCCACCTCTTGGGTGTCTCCACTTTTCGACCTGCTCCTGGGTGTTGAGTCGGAAAGTGTGGGACTCTCGAGTCAGTGGACCCCGTTCCGAGGAGGTCAAATAAATTCATTACGGCCCCAGAGGATAGACAATTTTTATCAAAGGGAGTTCCAGTAGATGCGTTGGTGGTGGCAGCAGCCACAAATGAGGAGTTAGCTGAAACTTCTGCATCAGTCTATCCACTGAATAAGGAGTCTCCTACGATGGACAGATATGGGAAGCGTATGTTCTCCTCAATGGCCTTTACCTTACAGTCGCTGAATTTCTTATCACATTTTACCCGACTCCGTAGGGATCTCCTGAAAGAACTGGGAGGTACCCTACAAGGTGCTACAACCCAGGGTTTATCGGATAAGATAAATTTCCAGCTTGCGACCTTAACTTCTGTCTCAAACTCCTCCGTGCGCCTCATTTTCTATGCAGCCGATGGAGCAAACTGGGCAGCAGGCACAGGAATAGCTGTTAGGAGACATTCTTGGATGCGCCTTTGCGAGTTTGCTGAACCGTTTAGATCTTCCTTTATTGATGCTCCAATGTCCTTCAAGGATGCATCTGCAGTCCTTACAAATGGGTTGTCCTGTCGTCAGGCAGCCCTTCGGTCGGCCGGATTCCAAAGTCTGGGTCTGGCTTTGGCTGGTGTCGCACTTCACCCGACGTCATAGCTGCAGTTCTTCGGGTATAAAGGCATCAGCTGACGCCATTTTCCTCAGTCTTTCTTGCTGCGTGGCGCCCGAAGCAGAAGCTGTTCGCAAGTGCCGGTCGGTCAGAACCAGAGATTACTACTACCGAATACTACTTCGAAGACTTCTAAAAAGCTAAGTACCCCGTTGGGGACTCTTTCTTGCCTCAGCCGATGTCAGAAAAAGTGAATAACTGTTTAACTTGTGGGAAACAAATACCTCATAAAGATTTCCACTCTTACTGCTTACCTTGTTTAGGCCCAGACCACGACGTAGCAGCTTGTCTAGCCTGTGCTTCTTTTAACCGACGGACGCTTAGACGGTCGGAATTTGCTGAGCAGTTTTTCGGCTCTGATTTTGCTTATATTATGCCGTCGGATCCTCCGACTACACAAATATCCAAAAAACGCAAGGAAAAGGACCGACACTCGCGGTCCGCGGTTTCGGCCGAAACCGTGGTTAAGCAAACGCGAGTGTCTCGGTTTTGGCTGAAACCGAGCAAGCGGTTCTTTCTTCAGCCGAAAACATGCCTTCTACCGAGGCCTCTTCTAACCTGGTAGAATCGGCTTCTGAGATCCAACCTGCAGTTCCGGTTTCTCAGGAATTATCGGACACTATTCCCTTGGATATTTCAACCCCTGCACGTGGAGCTGCTAGGCCTCCTGCAGCCATGTCCATTAAGGCTTTTGCCAGGGCTAAAGCAGCTAAAGCTACTAAGACTGTGCCTGTTAAGACCCCCTCTCACAGGCCCAGCTCCAGTTCCCAAATGCTTTCTCTGGCAGAGGATCTCATTTCTTTAATCAGGGGATCCCGACCTCATCCAGACAGGGCCTCTCAACCACCTCCAGAGAAGAGACCTAGAGCAGAGCCCCCTGAGCCAGTGTCCACAGATGATTCTTCTGATGATTCAGACAATACAGACCCTCCAGAGGCTCCATATTCCCCTTACGAGGACTCTGATGCTGAAGAGTCCATCCCTTCTGCCTCTCCACCTGAGGAATTTTCCTTTGGGGAAACCTTGCATGCTATGAGGGAACAATTTCAGTGGCAGGGCCAAGATTTCTCAGACTCCAGGAAAAGGCTTAGAACCTTTTTGCATTTACCACAATATAGGCCTTTAGCTGTACCTCCAGTTCTTTCTGTTGTAGATGATGCATTTAATGATGTTTGTACTGCTCCTGATGCATTACCTCCGGCCCCTGCTAAGCCCGATAGGTTCTACAGGGTCCCGGACACACATCACCATTTATACAAAGCTCCTTTTGCAGATCCGGAGACTATCTCCCAGGGGCCTAAGGCTGTAGCATCTACCTCTGCTAAAAATCCCCTCCCCTCTGAAAGGGAATCTAGGTCCTTAGAGAGATGGGGTAAAAAAGTTTACACCTCTGCTACTCTGTCAGCTAGGGCCTTGAACTGTCAATTTCATATGATCCAATATCAAGAGTTTATGCTAGATCAGTTAACTAAGAAACTGTCCTCTGATGAACCTTTAGATAAGAAATATGTTCAGGAAATGGTACATAACATTCAACAAGTTAGTAACCATTCTTTAAAATGCGGCTATGATGCACTGGAGGCTTCCTTTAGATCAGCCATGACTGGCACAGTTATCAGAAGGCATGCATGGTTGAAAGAGCAGGCCTTGCCGGACCATGTCAAATCAAAACTATTAGATGCTCCCATGGACAAGGTCAATTTATTTGGTTCTCCTGCACAGCAGGTACTGAGGAAAATGGAAGAGAAGGCAAAATCTGTACAAACAGTGAAAGACTTCTTACAGGTCCAACCTCCAAGGTTTAGCAGGAATTGGCCCTCCAAAAATTGGTCCTTTCCAGACTCCTCTAAAGCACAGAGAGGCAGGAATAGGCGTTCAAGAGGCAGAAACCAATCCAGGGGTGCCTACAGGGGACGCCAGTGGCAGGGCATCAACCAGCGAGGCACAGACACAGCCACCACCACTGCAACAGGACAATCACAGTGACTTGGCTCTGGCACCGCCTACCAGGGAACAACTAGAAGCACTCTTAGGCGGAAAGCTAGCCTTATTTTCCAAGAACTGGCATTACATCACAAGGGACAAGTGGATTTTGCAAACTATAGACCAAGGTTACAGGTTTCATTTCCATACTCTACCAGGAAAAAGAGGAATGCCAAACCTACCACCAAATCAAAAGGCGGAAGCTCTAAAACAAATAGCTCAATTACTGAGGATGAAAGCTGTGGAAAAGGTACCACCTATGGAACAAGGAAAGGGATTTTACTCCAGACTCTTCCTGGTAACAAGAAAAGAGAAAAAATGGAGGCCTATTCTCGACCTGTCCGCTTTAAACTCATTCCTCATTGTTCCAAAATTCAAAATGCTGACTCTACAGCAGCTTCTTCCCATGCTGGGCAAGGAGTCTTGGCTGGTTACTCTAGATCTCAAGGAGGCATACCTGCACGTCTCCATATGACCAAATTGCAGAAGATACCTCAGATTTCTTGCAGGATCAGAGCATTATCAATTCTCAGCATTGCCCTTTGGCTTATCTACTGCGCCCAGAGTGTTCACGAAATGCCTGGCATCAGTAATTGCTCATTGCAGACTTCAGGGAATCCAGATTTATCCCTACCTGGACGACTGCCTGATACAAGCGGACAACAAAAACAAGCTAACAGAAGACTTAGAAAGAGTCATTTACTTGCTACAAGCCCTGGGATATACAGTCAATATAAAAAAGTCAAGGCTGATACCATCCCAAACAATAACCTTTTTGGGTGCAGAGCTGGACACATCAAAGCAGATGGCATTCCTCACTGTGGAAAAGCAAGAACAACTTCCTCTTTACTTCTTGGCATTAACAAAGCAGAACCATCTAACAGCAAGAAAAGTACTGCAAGCCCTGGGCTTCATGGCATCCTGCATAATACTGGTCCCTCATGTCAGACTGCATATGAGAAAGCTACAGTGGTACCTGAAGAATTTATGGTCTCAACACAAACACAGCCTAGAAACCAAAATTCCACTAATCCCATGCCTGAAGCAAGAGTTCATATTGGTGGGCTCAGGCTTGTCAATCAAACACAGGATTGCCCTTCTACAGCATTCAACCAAGTCAAACCATCACAACGGACGCCTCAGACCTCGGTTGGGGGGCCCACATGCTGGACAAGTGCATACAAGGCTTATGGACTCAAGACCAGCTACACCTGCACATAAATCTAAAGGAAATGCTGGCAGTAAAATTGGCAATCCAGACATTCAGACCATTTCTCCGAGAAGGGCAGTTGATGATAAGGACAGACAACACCACAGTTATGTGGTACATCAACAAACAGGGAGGCACACATTCATACCCCCTATGCCGGATGGCACTGGACCTATGGGATGTGGCTCTGAGCTACAACATGCAGTTACAAGCAATTTTTGTACCGGGAAAACAAAACATTCTAGCAGATATATTAAGCAGAACTACCACGGATGTCCACGAATGGATGCTGCATCCGGACATATTCAAAGCCATCACAAGAAAATGGGGACCCCCAGAAATAGACTTATTTGCATCCCCACGCAATCACCAGCTAAAGAAATTCTGCACAAGGACATACCACCCACTTGCTTGGAAGGTGGACTCCCTATCCTTCAGTTGGAAAAACCTGACAGCATATGCATTCCCACCTCTTCCTTTGATGCACAAGGTGCTATTGAAGATCAAAGAGGACCGTCCAAGGATCATTCTGATAGCTCCAGACTGGCCAAGGCAACATTGGTACCCATTACTAAGGAGCATGTCTCGGGAACAAATATGGACACTACCCCTAGTTCCACTGCTGTTAACACAGAACAATTACAGCATCCTGCATCCAAACCTGAAAACTCTGCAGCTGACTGCCTGGAACATTACATAAGATCAATTAACCCAAATTTATCCCAAAGGGTTAAAGACATTATCCTTGAGGCTCGCAGACCCTCTACAAGGAAAAATTATGCAGCAAAATGGAAAAGATATCTCATTTGGAGTACTGCAAAGGGAGAAGATGTGTCACGGTTAAACATGGCCAACATCCTGGAATACTTGGCAGAGCTCTTCCACTCAGGCCTGTCCTATTCCTCCATCAAGATACATGCATCGGCCATTTCAGCAGCATACAGCCTGGATCCTCCTGTCTTCTCACATCCTCTGCTCAGGCAGTTTCTGAGAGGAATCAAAAATGTAAAGCCTCCTAGGAAACCACCATTGCCAGCATGGGACTTGAACTTTGTGCTAGAAAAATTGACACTTCCCCCTTTCGAACCAGCAGCAACAGCAGAACTACAATACTTATCATGGAAGACTGCTTTCCTGCTGGCAATCACTTCAGCAAGAAGGGTTTCTGAACTACAGGCATTAATGGCAGTGCAACCCTTCCTAATCTTCCATCAAGATAGTGTCCATGAGAACAAATCCGACATTTATGCCTAAGGTGGTATCCAGAGTGTCTTTAAATCAGACTATCCACCTACCTACATTCTTCCCAAACCCACAGAACAGGGGAGAAAGACTGTTACATACCTTGGATGTGCATAGACAGTTACGCTACTACCTGGACAGGACCAAGGGCAATAGAAAAACTGACCAGCTACTGGTAGCATATGCAACAGGAAGGGAAGGGAAAGCAATTTCAAAACGAACAATCTCCAAGTGGATAGGAAATTGCATTAGATTTTGTTACTCCTACCATGGAAAGAAAACTCCAGAGAACATCAGGCCTCACTCTACAAGGGCTACAGCCACTACCACAGCTTTCTTACGAGGAGTGGCCACCAAGGACATTATAGAGGCTGCAACTTGGACCTCCGTGCATACATTTGCCAAGCATTATAATTTACCTTTATATTCTAGATCCCGAGCAGGTTTTGCCACTGCTGTTTTGCAAGGGATCCTAACTACACCATAATCTGTCTCTTTTCCTCCTCCCTAGTTTGGCTATGGTATTCTACCCATTTGTAAGGACTGCAGATGCATCCTTGAAGGACATAGTACAGTTTTGTACCTACCACAAATGTAGATGTCCGATAGGAATGCATCTGCAGTCAGGATTACCCACCCGCCTTCCCCTCTGTGGTACTCCTAGGGTATTTGCCCATCTTATAGCTAGCTGGGGGGGGATCTTTCATGGTGTATTTGTTTGTATATATGTACATACATGCTTATTTTTGTGTTTGCTCTCTACTATTTGGAAACATTGGCATTTATCCAAATTTAGCCTTCCAAGAGGGCACCTGGCATCTGGGGCAAGAAACACTGAGGAAAATGGCGTCGGCTGATGCCTTTATACCCGAAGAACTGCAGCTATGATGTCGGGTGAAGTGCGACACCAGCCGAAGCCAGACCCAGACTTTGGAATCCGGCCGACCGAAGGGCTGCCTGACGACAGGACAACCCATTTGTAAGGACTGCAGATGCATTCCTATCGGACATCTACATTTATGGTAGGTACAAAACTGTACTTTTGATGGCTCGTCCTTGTTCGGGCCTAAAGTAAAGAGACTCTCACCAGGAGCCAACAAGATGGCAAGACTCTGTCTGCCGTTGGAGTGCGTTTTTCTGCTCCTTCCAGACCGTATCCTAAAGATCAAAAGAGCGGAAAAATGTGGTTCCGGAAGTCCAAAGGAGCCTTGCCAGATGCTTGTGGTGATCCTTCCCTTGGGGGCAGAGGGGGAAATAACAATGGAAGACACTGTCCACGCAGCAGGGGGGGGGGGTATGCAGAACCAGGGAGATGGAGATTACGTTTTCCAGTCGACCCTTCCAGCGCTCCTGAAAGGAGGCCCGACTGTCTGCCTCTGGAGGCAGTCAGGGAAAGAATATCTCTGTACCCAGAAGCCTGGCTGAAATTGACTCAAGACAAATGGGTACAGTCCGTTATAAACAGGGGATACAACATTCCTGTCCACTGCCCGCCTCGTCCGTCAAAGTCCATCCCAGACATTCCACCCAGTCAAAGGGATCAAGCAACCCTAGAAATTCAAAGGTTGCTAGAAAAAAGAGAGTCCTCCAAGAAGTCCCCACAGACCAGATCGGATCCAGAATTTTACTCGAGGCTCTTTTTAGTTCCAAAAAAGACAGGGGACTGGAGACCAATATTGGATCTCAGCAGACTAAACAAATCAGTAAGGAAGGCAAAGTTACGGATGGTAACACTGCAGTCTATACTCCCTTTCCAGGGACAAGACCATTGGATGTGCGCTTTAGATCTTCAGGATGCATACTACCACATAAAGATGGACAGGCGCTCCAGAAGATTCTATGCTTCCGGCTGGAAGCTAGTCATTACCAGTTCAAAGCTCTGCCTTTTGTTCTCACTACAGCCCCCAGAGTGTTTACCAAATGCATGGCAGTAGTCACAGCTCATCTGAGACGTCAAGGATTCCAGGTGTTTCCATATTTAGATGACTGACGCCTGACTGCCACCACCAAGCACCTACTGATCAGAGCCAGGGACTCCACCATCCATCTCTGCTTAGATCTAGGCATTACTATAAATCCAGAAAAATCTGCCTTGTTGCCATCACAGCGTATTTCCTTTATAGGTGCAGAGCTAAATACAAACGATATGGTAGCAAAATTGCCTCGAGAGAATACAAACGCTACGCAGTCAAGTATCTATCCTAATCAAAAAGAAAAAGGCACAAGCAAAATTCGTCCTCAAGGTCCTAGGCTCAATGGCAGCAGTGACAACACTAGTCCCACTGGCATGACTACACATGCAGATATTTCAGTGGTTACTCTTTCGCTCAGTGGTCCATACAGGAGTTACCCATGTCTCACAAGATTCTCATTATGGATGTCTGCAAGAGAGACGTACTTTGGTGGGTTCAGTCCACTCAGGTAACAATGGGCAGACCATTCGTACTTCCCTAACCTGTTGCTACAGTAACCACGGAGACGTCCCAGATAGGGTGGGGGTGCATTATCTGGGACAGACTGTCCAATGGGTTTGGAAAGATCATGAGTGCCATTTGCACATCAATGTCCTAGAGATGAGAGCGGTGCTTCTGGCGTTGCAAGCATTTCAGAACTCTCTTCCCATGGAGAGTATTGCAATTCAGACAGGCAATATGTCGGTGGTATGGTACATCAACAAACAGGGGGGAACCAGATCCTATTCCCTATGTTGAGAGGCCCAGAGAGCTTGGCAATGGGCAATTTCTTCTCAGGGCTTTCTGACGGCAACGCACATCCTGCGGAAATCCAGTGTAATAGCAGACAGGCTAAGCAGAGCAATTTTCATGCCTCACGAGTGGTCCCTAAGTCAGGAAGTTGAGAATCACATTTTTCGCAAATGGGGCCAGCCTTGCTGCCACCTTTTTGCCACTCCATTCAGTGCCAAATGCAGGAACTATTTTGCCCTCATTTCCCCCCCGGGAGAGTCACCAAGGGATGCACTCGTCCACGATTGGTCCCCCGGACTTCTTTATGCTTTTCTCCTTGTTTCCATTGATTCCAAAGGTTATTCAGAAAGCCAAGTCATTGAGTTGCAGTTTAATTCTCATTGCTCCTTATTGGCCTCATCCAATTTGGTTCCCCTTCCTTTGGCCCCACCTTCAGGAGGACCCGTGGATCCTGGACCAGATCTTCTAATGCATCAGTCAGGAACGCTCCACCCTGCTCTTCAGAACCTCAAGCTGATGGCTTGTTTACTCCACTTCTAATCTTAGCCAGGCTTCCAGAATTATCCCATGCAGTACTTCACATTCTGGTTTCCTCAGACTAAGGCAACTAGGAAACTTTATGCAAGCAAATGGAAAAGGTTCTCTTGTTGGGTGGACAAAAAATATATAGATCCCTTTAGAGCACCTATACTTTCAATTTTGGAATTTCTAGCAGAAGTCTTTAATCAAGGAGCAGCAGCGGCCACTATTCGAGTACAGTTGGCCGCTATACCAAATTATCATGTGGGAGACCTCAGAGCCAATGTAATGTCCCATAGATTATGCAAAGCTTTCCTCAGGGGTACCTTTCTGTTAAGACCATCCTTAAGATAACCTCCTCCCCCATGGGATCTAAACTTAATATTGTCATCTCTGATCCTCCCTCCCTTCAAACCAGCATTCTCTTGTGCACTAAAATTTTTATCTTGGAAAACAGTCTTTCTAACAGCAATTATTTCAGCTAGGAGAGTTTCAGAATTGCAGGCTTTGTCTGTCAGTCCTCCATATCTAATTTTCCACAAAGATAGTTTCCCTCAGAACAAATCCTTCATTCTTACCAAAAGTTTGTTCTGAAGCAAATTTAAACCAATCTATAGAATTGCCTGTGTTTTTTCCTAACCACGACAACAAACAGAATGTAAGCTTCACCAATTGGATGTGCATAGACAGTTGCATTTTTACTTGCACGGGACCAAAGATATCAGAAAGTCAGAGCAGTTGTTTGTTTCCTATGCAGAAAACAAAAAAGGCCTGGCAAAAGTTACCTTGTCCAAATGGCGTACTGAGGCAATCATTCATGTCTACAATTCTCATAATAAAGAACCGCCAGGGAGAATAAAAGGACATTCAACTAGAGCGGTGTCTACCTCCATTGCCTTTCAATCCAGACTTCCATTGGATTCAATTTGTACTGTTGCTACATGGGTTAATCCTCACACCTTTATCCCTCATTACAAACTAGATGTGACCTGCCGGAACAGGGAATCCTTTGGTTCCACTGTCCTGAAGACTTTATTCCCTTAAGCCACCCAAGAAAAAGGTGCTGGGAACTCTGTCCTAACCAACAAGAATGAAGGCGAGATAGGACAACATAACATAAAGAAGTTATGTACTCACCAATAACATTCCATGTTTGTTGTCCAATATCTCGCCTTCATTCTTGCATCCCACCCATCCATCCCCCCTCCTGGTGGATCTAGAGGACTTTAAAACTGGCAAATATGGTCTGATTCCCTTCTTGCCTCTTTACCTCTATAACTAATATATTTCAGGAATTTCCTTTCTGTATGTTAGCATACTGTAGGGAGTACACTCTCAAACGAGATCTGAGGAACAGCCGCTAAGCATCATGGAATAAGTTGTAGCCTCGAGCCAGTTGAAGCTCTCGAGCTTTGGTATGCGGCCGAGTCGGAGCCGAGGTTTGACTCTGAATCCAACCAGCAAGATTGAAGGCGAGATACTGGACAACAAACATGGAACGTTATAGTGAGTTCATTATTTTTTTTAGTCAAGTTCCGACAAAAAAAAGTCTTAAATCAATCAGAACATCACTCCGCTCTGATTGTACAGGGGAAATAAAACTGAGTCCCTTATTCAAAATTGATAGTTCTGCTTCAGTCAAAACATGGTCAGAAAGGTTGTACACTATGCAGTTCACCTCCTCATCTTACATATTCCTTGTGATTATGAGTGCTTGCCGTGCTGAATGAGGATACAACATATGTACAGATCAGCATAGAGAGGGTAAGATCTATTATTATGTACATAATAGTGCCTTATATGAATTATTTATGGAAACTTCCATTGACTGTGACTTGTTTGATTTTCTGTATCTGACTGAACCTAAGATAACATTGATAAAGGGCCTTCCCAAGGTTCATAAATCTTTGACTAAACCACCCCTACTTTTGATTGTTTCAGGGTAGGATGGGTCACATAAACATGTTCTTTATATGTGGAAAGTAAGCTTAAGACAATGTTGGCTCTGTCTCTGTTATACTCAGGGACACTGAGCAATTTTTAACTGACCTCCATGTTTTTGGAGAGTTGTGGTGATGTAGCAGGGTTTTTTCTTGTGACCCTTGATGTAGTGAATTTATTTACGTGCATCTCGGATAAACATGGCCTTGATACCATTAGAGAACCATTGACATAGAGGGAATTTCCACAACAGTCAGGTTGATATGGTTTGCTGCTTGTGGGATTTGGTTTTAAGCAATAATGTTTTTTTTGTATGGTGACTGCTTATCTGCATAAAAAATGGGGGGTGGGCATGGGCACCCCCTGTGCAAATTCATATGCAAATGCAGTAATGAACTCATGGGAGGAACAATTTGTGCTTGACAATAACAATATATACAGACCACACATTAGATTTTACCATCGTGGGGAGGGGGCCAAAAATAAATTTATGTTTTTCTTCACTAAATTAATCATACCACTGAATTTTTGAGGTTTACTATGTCCATGTCATAGAAAGAGAGAGATTTTGGATGTATGATCAATAGTTAACCATATGGGTTAGACAGATACCAATTTATTCCGAAAGGGGTGTTGGAAAAAATAGTTACTTGTCCTTTGATAGTATGCACCCCAGGCATATATATCTTAATGTAGTAAGAGGCCAATACATGAGAGCCTCTAGGCTATACACACAACAGGAAGCATTCCATGAAAACATTGATGCATTGAGTACAGGATTCTATATTGATAAGGCCAATAATATTCTTATGAGATTAGGACTTTCAATATGAACAATGCACTAGCTAAACATATTAAAGAAAATGTTGGACATGAGTTTGTTTTCAGAGTACTACAAATAGTGCATGTGGGTCCCTGGGGGAGAGTGATCTCACTAACTATACTGAAACAGTAGAACTTAAATAGATCTTAAGGCTACAGGCTGATAAACATCCCGGTATTAATCCTTTTGTCTCTTTAAAACCTGTATTGAAAGGGAGGACATTGGTGATGAATTAACATAGCTGATTGAACATCTAACTGTTTTTAAACTGAGCTGTGATTTTTTGCTTTTTATGATATGAAGAAGCATTGGTTTTACAAGCGCTTATCTGGTCCATTTTTAGAAATACACTTTTACTGTGTGAAGCTGTAGTGTTCCTGCTAATTTTTATGCTTTGGATCCTTGGATGTACACAGACAGCTTCGCTACTGTCTTAACAAAACTAAATCTTACAGGAAATCGGACCCTCTATTTGTTTCCTTTGCCTGTGGCTCTGTAGGAAAAACAGATTCCAAACAGACCATCTCCAAGTGGATCCCTCGGTGTATTACCTTTTGTTGCAGCCACTATGGCAAAAAAGCCTCCTGAATCTGTAAGGACTCACTCCACCAGGTGCCACTTCTACCTCTGCTGCATTCCTGAAAGGAGTAACTATCAAAGACATTTTGGAAGCTGCTACTTGGTCATTTGTGCATACCTTTACCAAACACGGTCATTTATTTGCTTTCTCCAAGTCTAGAGAGTGATTTGCCACTGTTATCCTGCAGATGATCCTCTCTTCCCCATAATTGTTCTTCCACCCTCATCTCATCTTTGGGTATCATCCCACAAGTCAGGACTGCAACAGAAACGTGAAGAACATAGTACAGGTGTGTACACTTACCATAAATGTAGATGTCTGTGTATTCACTGCTGCAGTCTCTTCCCTCCCCCCTTCCCTCTTTATTTTTTGCCTGCAGTAGTAGTCTGCTTTTGTTTTCTTCTGTAACGAGGATTGCCAAGGTTTTTACCCTGCAGGCCCTTTTCTTTACCTTTGTCCCTTGCCTGTGCTTCATCCAGAGGGCTCCTACCTTCTAAGGGGGTAAGAAAAAAAATTGTCATGGCGTCAGCTGGCTCCCTTTATACCCAAGCATACCGACATTGTGGTAGGGCATCCACCAGCCTAGGAGGAGGGACATTTTTTACTCTGGTAGTTGGGCCAGCCAAGGGCTTCCACAGCAGGAAATCCCACAAGTCAGGACTGCAACAGTGAAATACACTCTTAACATCTACATTTATGGTGAGTGTACGCAACTGTACTTTGTTATGAAAGACTAAAATAACTGAACTTGTACAGTGACTCATAGATATCTAAGAGGAGATCTTATTGAGATATTTAGGGCATGAGCATTTAGAGACATATACCACTGGGACTGTTTGGGGTTGCCGAAAAGTAATAGAGAATAATCAGACAACCTATGTCTGCAGTGGTACAGGGGTTATCTTCATTCCCTCACAGGAAGAGGTTCTCTGGTTCGATTCTTGGCTAGTATGCCTTCTGTGCATTTGTGTGGGTTTCCTCTGGGTGCTCTGGTTTCCTCCCACATTCCAAAGACATTCATCTGGAGAGTTTCTTCTGGGCCTCTGCTGAAAATGGGCTCTGTCCTAGTTGGACTTTCCCAGTGCTTATATGATCCACAAATGTTCAATAAAAAAAATAAAATATGTAGAAGATTATATAGGAATGAGAAGTGTACTTATTTGATTCTCTGAGAGAGTAGCTAATGCATGGAACAGACTACCAAATTACATTAAAGGAAGTACTAGTTTAGATATTTTTAAGAACTGCCTGGACACTTATGGGAACAAGTGATCTGATATTGTTAATCCTCGTTCATTCCTTTACGCATAGGGTATCGGTTCCGACCTTGGAACCGAACCTGCCATTTTCCAAGCTCACATCAGCTTCAAACTCTCGAGCTAAACTCTTACCCACAACCCCCCTCTCCCTGTTACCCCAGATTTCATTTGCCGTGTTGCCATTCGGTCGTGTCAAGCTGCTTCTCTTGAGCGAAGTACAGTTATTTGTTGTTTAATAGTCATTTATATTACTTTTCTGTCAGAAAAGTTTTATTTCATTGTCTCTTACCCTATCACATCTAGTGACCATATCTTCTTCAGGTTTTTCTTCTCTTTTCTCTACCTTTTTACCGTGAGGTATTCTCCCCTAACCATTGTTGGTAATCTTTCCCCTTCTTCTCATACCTTCGGGTATTCTTTTGTACCATTGCTGGTACCCTTTTCTGCTATCTAATTTGCTATCATGGCAGATAAGAAAGGTAGTCCGGGGTTTAAACGGTGTTCTGATTGAGAACACAAACTACCTACTTCTGATGCACACTCTTTGTGTGTTTATTGTTTGGGGGTGTCCCACTTATCTGTTGACCCACCCTGTACTATCTGTGAAAACTTTTCAAATAGGACTTTGTTGGAAAGGAAAAACAAGCTGTTGCTGAAGGGACTTCTTAAATCTCCCTTTTCAGAGGCTATTTCTGGGTCGGAGGTCTCGACCCCTCCTGATGTTCCTACCAAGGCTAAATCTTTGCCTTTGTCCCCGACTGGGGACTCCCGCCAACCAAAACCTAAAAAGGCAAAAATTTCGGCTCTGGAGCTCACCCAGTCAGCCCCAGTGCTTTCAGTACCTAGACCTTCAGCACCAAGGCCTTCGGCTCCATTAGTGATCTCTGCTCTGTCTTCTCCTGCAGTCTTCACCATATCAGCACCGAGGGGCTCCTCGGTTCAGAGTATTACCAATGTATCGGCACCGACCATTCAGTCGGAGCAGACCTTGACCACGTTGGCTCTGACATCTTATTTGGAACCGACACCTTTGTTGTTGACTCCAGTTTTGTCGGTGCCAGCTTCGGTACCGACAGCCACTTCGGCACCGATCCTTGTGTCGGTGTAGACCATGACCTCAGCACCAATGACTTCTTTGGTGCAGACACCCGTAGTCCAGATGCTGACTGGTGAGATGGGCACCGAATTAGCCTCTTCTGTGGACAGGCCTGTTTCTCCCTCAGTCTCTGTGAGGTCCAATAGAAGCCTTTCCGAACACGATGTGTTGTGTCTTGTGGATCTGGTGCTGTTGGTCAGAGGTATCCCAACCCCCAGGAACTATCCTTCCTTGGGAGGTGATCACCCATCTCCAAAGACCCCCTTCTTATTTTCCTCCTTCATTCCCTTTGAAGTCCATGAATATAGCACAGTCTTCCCCTTCTGCGGTTCCCTTTATGGATCTCACTAAGGAACCGCAGTCACCTTCTTGGCAGGAAAGTCTTGCTATGACCCAGGATGTCAGTTTTGACATGCATAGTTTGCTGCTCCACAGCCATCCAGAGACTCCGGGTCGGCAGGCCGAGCCACATAGGGGAAGGGTAACCCCTGTCCTAGAATTTCACTCCTCTTCAGGTGGACCAGCCTTCCAACTGACGGAGAAGGCTTTTGCTGCTGCTGGCGATACTGGACTATCCCTCCGCCCTCCTCTGGTACACTGGTTTCACAAGTCGCACCAAGCGGACACTGGGTGCAAGGTTCTCAGGACATATTCCCACAGGAAACCCCTTTTCCGCTGTCTTCCCCAGCTTTTTCCGCTGAAGAAGTCCACCGGAAAAGTTCGTACAAGTGGAAGCAAATGGACTCTAGAGAGGAGTCCCTCACTGAAGACACAGATTTTGATGAGGGGGGAGGATCCCCTCGGTCACCCTCTGAGGTGTCCTTTGGTGATATCCTCAAAATCCTGAAACAGAGTGGGGACTGGCAGTCCTCTAATCTGACCTCTGAGGAATCTGTGTTCCAGTAGGTCTTTTGCGCCCGGCCCCCTACCTCCTGGGTTACTCCACCTGCTGATGAACTTGTCTGGCTTATCGTGCTTGGAAGACTCCTGACACCCTTGATGCTATTCCCCAGAGGCCAGATAAGATTTTGTCCCTTCCTGCTACAGATCCCCTTTGGTCAAAAGGTCTTCTTGTGGATGCTTTGGTGGTGGCGGCCGCAACAAAAAAGGATATGGCAGAAGAAGAAAGCCAGACTGTCCATCTGCCTAACAGAGTCCTGGGCCCTGGACAGGATAAGGAAGTGCACCTTTACATCAGCGACCTTTACTATCAGGTCCCTGAATTATATGGCACACTTTACCAGGCTTCAATGGGATCTGATTTCTGAGATCTCTGAAACCTTGGCTGGTGCCATGTCTGAGGTCCGTGACAAAGTGGCCTCTCAGCAGGCCACCATTGAGTCAATATCTAACTCCTCTATGCGTCTGATATCTCACGCATCAGAAGGAGCAGCTAGAGCAGTGGGTTCAGCTGCGGTTTTGAGACTGCATGTCTGGATGCGCTTGTGCCTTTAAGGCTTCCTTTCTTAATGCTCCCATTGAGGCCTCCTCATTGTTTGGACCCAAAGTTAAAAGCACACTGGCCAGATGTGAACAGGACGGTAAGACCCTTTCTGCCGTAGGTGTCCATTATTCTTCCCCTCAATGTGCTTTCTCCCGAAACCAAAAGAGTGGGAAGATATGGTTCAAGAAATCGCAGGGTCCTTTCCGTGACACACAGGCCGAGTTCTCCCCTAGAGGCAGAGGGGGAAACTCACAGGGAAGACTCTCCTTTTGGGGCAGAAGGGGTCTGTGTAACCAGGGTTCCAAGGATTCTTTCCCTGGCCAATCCTACCAGCGCTCCTGAAGAGAGGCCCAACTCCTTTCCTTCGGAGGTAGTTGGGGGACGTTTCTCCTTGTACCTTTCTGCCTGGCTAACCATCACCACTGATTCTTGGGTGCAAAGGATTATAACAAGAGGTTATCATCTCCCCTTTGATCTTTGTCCCGTCCCTTCAAAAAAACTTCACGACGTTCCACCCAGTCAAAGGGAAGAAGCAGCACTAGAGGTAGAAAAGCTGCTAAGAAAGAGAGTCATTCATATAGTCCCTCCAGACCAGATAGGATCTGGATTCTACTCAAGACTATTTTTGGTGACGAAGAAAACCCAGGACTGCGGACCAATTTTGGATCTCCGTGTATTGAACAAGTTTGTGAGAGTACAAAAATTCCGGATGGTCACAATACAGGCTATCCTCCCGCTTTTGGAAAAAGACTGTTGGATGTGCTCGATAGATCTTCAAGATGTGTACTACCACATAAAAGTGGATAGGCCATCAAGATTTCTGCGCTTCCATGCGGGAGCCAGTCACTACCAGTTCAGAGTACTGCCCTTCAGACTCTCTACAGCCCCCAGAACATTCACAAAGTGCATGGCAGTTGTCACAGCTCACTTGCAACTTCAAGGATTCCAGGTGTTTCCATATCTAGACAACTGGCTCATTTCCATTCCCACCAGACATCTACTGGAAGGAGCCCTGGCATACTCTCTCCTTGCTGCACAAAGGCTAGGCATAACCATAAACTGGCAAAAATCCAATCTCACCCCATCTCAGTCGACAGAATTCATAGGGGTTATCTTGGACACACAGAACTGCAGAGCTGCTGTCCCAGAGCACAGAATTTTAAGGATAAAGCAACAACTGATTCCAATCCTTTCAAGGGAGAAATCCACGGTTCACTCGGTTTTACAGCTGTTGGGTTCCAAGGCAGCCTCCATCACCATTGTCCCCCTGGCCAGGTTTCACATGAGGCTTCTACAATGGCTACTGCTCACCCAGTGGTATCCCTTTCAGTATCCTCTTTCAGCCATGATTCGAGTAACCCACAGGTGCAGACAGGATTTAAATTGGTGGATGAGACACAATCTGTCACAATGGTCTCGCCCCTTCTCCCCCCAGCAACCCAAAGCCACAGTGACCACGGATGCCTCCCTGATGGGGTGGGGGGAGGGCTATGTCAGGGGCAGACAGTCCAAGGCACTTGGTCCGAACTGGAGGCCCATCTGCATATAAATGTTCTAGAGCTGAGGGTGGTGCTTCTGGCGTTGCAAGCGTTCCATCCCCTTCTGCCGTCTGGGACAATTGCGATTCAATCAGACAACATGGTGGTGGTCTGGTACATCAACAAGTAAGGTGGAACCAAATCTTACCCCCTTTGTCGAGAGGCCATGAGGATATGGCAATGGGCGATGGCTACCAACCGTTTTCTTCTAGCAACGCACATTCCCGGGAGTTCCAACGTGATAGCAGACTGACTCAGCAGGTGCATTCTTCAACCTCACGAGTGGTCCCTTAATCCCTTGATAGCGGTGGAGATTTTCCATCGCTGGGGTCATCCTTGCTGCAACCTCTTTGCATCCCCAGCCAACTACAAATGCAGCAACTACTTCACCCTGATTCCCTCTCCGGGACAGTCACCCAGGGACGCTGTAGTCCACGATTGGCCCTCGGGTCTTTACGCATTCCCACCCTTTCCCCTCATTCCCCAGTTTCTGAAGAAAGCCCATCGGTTGAAGAGCAAGGTGATCCTCATATAGCACCATATTGGACTCGACAGATTTGGTTCCCCTTCCTTTGGCCTCACCTACTAGATCGACCATGGATTCTCCATCCAACCCCGGAGTTGATCTCACATCCACAGAACCTGATTCATCCCAACTTGAACAGCCTGAAGCTCATGGCTTGGCTACTCCAGTTCCCTTGATTGCCAGGCAGAATGATCTTTCTTTACCAGTATGTGACATTTTCATTGCATCTCATAAGTCTTCCACTAGAATTACTTATCTGAGCAAGTGGAAAAGATTTACCTGTTGGCTGAAAGATAAACAAGTAGATCCCTTCACAGCACCAGTGTCGATAATACTAGACTATCTGGCCGACCTTTTCCAATCAGGTCTGTCAGCCTGTACCATTAGAGTTCATTTGGCTGCAATTTCTAATTTTCATGAGGGTGCCAAGATTCCTCTCTTATGTTCCACAAATTGTGCAAGACCTTCATAAAAGGTGTGAATCATCTGAAGCCACCTTTTAGAAAACCTATTCAACAATGGGATTTATCATTAGTTCTACAAGTTCTGACAATGCCACCTTTCGAACCAGCCTCTTCTTGCGACCTCAAGCATTTGTCATGGAAAACCTTGTTTTTGGTCGCCATTACTTCTGCCAGACGTATTTCTGAGCTTCAGGCTTTATGTATCAAGAGTCCATACTTGATTTTTCATAGAGAGTGTCTCTAAGAACTAATCCATCATTTCTGCCAAAAGTGTCTCTGAAATGTCCATTAATCAGACCATTGAATTGCCAGTTTTCTTTCCCAATCACTCAAACAGAGGAGAGTATTGCCTACATACCCTAGATATCCACAGGCAAATCCGTTTTTACTTAAACAGGACTAGGTCTTTTCGTAAATCTGACCAGTTATTTTTGGCCTTTTCTGGACCTAGATTAGGATCTGCTGTTGCTAAGGTCACATTAGCTAGATGGTTGAAGGACTGTGTGACCTTCATCTGTACACAACGCAATATCTCGTTGACTACTACCATGAAAGCTCATTCTACAAGGTTGGTGGCAACTTCTGCTGCCTTCCATGCCAGAGCTTCTTTACATGACATCTGTGCAGCTGCAACTTGGGCTACGCTTCATACCTTCATCAATCATTACAAATTGGATTTGGCCTCCAGGGGAAGAGCATCTTTCGGTTCTGTGGTGCTCAGGAATGTCCTTCCATGAGAGCCTCCCAGGAATAGAGGTAGCTGGGGACTCTGTCCCATGCATAAGGAATGAATGAGGATTAACAATATCAGATAAAGAAGTTATGTCTTACCATAACGTTCCATCTGTATTGTTGATCCTCGTTCAATCATTACAATCTTCCCTCCTTCCCTCTCCTGTGGTTTCTAGTGGATCTCACCATCCGACTCTTAGGGTTTTTGACCAGAGGTAGCCTCTACCTTCTTTGACTTGCAAACTCAATCAGAGGTAACGGGGAGAGGGGGATTGTGGTTAAGAGTTTAGCTCGAGAGTTTGAAACTGACGCGAGCTTGAAAAATGTCCGGCTCGGTTCCAAGGTCGGAACCGATACCTATGCGTAATGACTGAGCGAGGATCAACAATATAGATGGAACATTATGGTAAGACATAACTTCTTTTTTGGTATATTGGCAAGCTAGAAGGGCATTTAATGCCCATGCTTGAAATATTTGTATGTATGTACTCTGCATATGTGTTCCTTACTTGTAGGAGCAAACGTGAGACTTGCACTGCATAGTAGCTGGTACAAAGTATAAATATGTTGCAGATTCAGAATAACTATCCCTTGAAAGAGAGATATCACTACCATTGGCATAATAATTTTTGAAAGTCCAGTAAACTAAAAAGCAATACAGAGAGGTTGCGCACAGCTGCTGAAGATAGTATTTTATTAAGAAAGTGAGCTGTTTTGTGTTTCTCGCAGACACTTCATCAGACAAATTAAAATACTCCTAACTACTACGTTTAAATACAACACCTACTTGTTATCTAACCAGTCACTTTTCAGCATAGCATTAATCAGAAACTGCCTACCATCATGATTAATATTACATAATAGTATTAAACTGCAAAACAATCTTTAAATATATACTTGATAAACATTAAAAGCATTTGTATTCATTTGCATCGTATTGTAAAAAAATTTTCATTAGAAAATCTGCATTATCCATCCATATTATGCATATAATTAAAGCTGAGTTGTAATGTTTCAGTGTAACTACTAGATGTCATCAGACACTTATTCATTACTTGTTACTTAAACAGTCTCAGTATTTAAAGAAAACATATTTACTTTTTTATTTATTTTGCATTTGTTGACCGGGATAGTCCGACTGGATATATGTCCATTTTCAGCAGAGGCCTGGGGAGAAAAGCTCCACATGCCAAAGAGACAGTACATACATCACTGAGTGATAAACTCGGGCAGACATGTTTAGAAAAATATAGACAAAGAATACAGGCAGATGTTCTTCGTGTTTCACTGTTACAGTCGTCACATTTGGGTTATCCACCTGCAGGTAGCCCTCAGCCAGCCTGAATACTAGAGTCTTTGGATTTCTGCGTCGGATGCTGTTGCTTCTTCCATGATGTCAGGTCGTCAAGGGTATAAAACATGCAGCCAACGCCATTACATCAGTCCTTCTTGCTGTGCGGTGCCCGAAGCAGTTTACAAGTGCCGGTCGGCTGACTCCTGAAATTTTCATTTTCAGACCTGAAGTCTTCTAAAAGTTAAGTACCCCGTTTGGGATCCTTTTTTCTTGCTCTAACCAATGTCAGAAAAAAATTAATAATTGTTTTGCCTGTGGAAAGCAAATACCTCATAGAGATTTTCATTCTTACTGTGTCACCTGTTTAGGCCCAGACCACGACGCCCCTCGCTGTCAGTTTTGTGCCTTGTTCCACGCCCGAAATATCCGTCGGGCAATTTTTGTAGCTAAATACTTCCGCTGTTGATCTCCATACTCCGAAATGGCATCGGTAAGCCATCCCACTACCAATCTCCCGAAAAAATGCAAGTATAAAGACAGAGACAGACCGCATAGGTCCAAAACTGCCAAAGATGCCACCGATAAGCTAGTCGCCAGTCTGCCGGTACTCAGTGAGGTGCTTTCGCAGCCCCTGATACCCACTTCTACAGATTCGCAGGCCTCTACTGAGACCCATTCGGAGTCCGATATGCCATGAGATGCTTTTTCGACTATGGAACCTGTGGATGTCTCTGCCTTGGATGAGTCCGGAGCCGCTGTGCAGGCACCAGCTTCTGAGGGTGTATTTAGGCCTACCAATTTTCATATTAAACCAACGATTTTGTTTTAAGCCAAAAATACTGAATTTCTCATGCCTAAAGTTCGCACTATGCCTAGGAAACTGACGACCAAAGCGCATTCTCAGGCCCACAGGTCTCAAAAACAAATGATTAGAATGGCTGAAGACCTTATTACCTTAATTAGGGGAGGCCAGCCTTCCCCCTCAGAGAGACCTAGAACTGATTTCCTTCTGATTCTGCTGATCAGGAATCTGATATCTCTGTTCCTTCTGACTACCAGGACATACCCTTATCTACCTGTGAGGATTCTTATGCAGAGGATTCCATTCCCTCTGCTTCCCCTACAGAAGATTTTTCTTTTGGTGAAACCCTGCATACCCTTAGGGAGCATTTCCGTTGGGAAAGCCAGGACTACTCTCAGTCCAAAAAGAGACTCGGAATTTTTAAACCTGCCTCAGCACAGGCCTCTAGCTATCCCTCTTGTGGAGATTGTTGATGATGTTTTCTTGGAATCCAGCCTTACCCCGGATACTTTGCCTCCAGTTCCCAGTAAACCCGACGGGTACTATAGAGTACCTGACTCTCTCAAATTCCTTTCCAAGAATCCTACTGCGGATCCAGAGACCATTTCTCAAGGACCAAAAGGCATTAATGCTACTACTGCCAAGAATCCTACCCCTTCTGACAGGGATTGTAGGGCTTTAGACAGATGGGGTAAGGAGGTATACACCTCTGCTACTCAGGCCATTTGGGATTTAAATTGCCAGTGTCATATGTTAAAGTATCAGCCGCATGTTATGGGGCTAATTAAGCAGAAAAAGATGTTGATTCCTGACTGTGCAGAACACAAAGATTTACAAGAGTTAATGCATTCTGCTGACCAAGTTGGTAAACATACTTTGCAGTGTGGCTTTGATACTTTAGAAGCATTTTGTAGGACTGCTGTCACTGAGTCTTTTCTTAGAAGGCATGCTTGGCTTAAGGAACAAGGCTTGCCAGATCATGTCAAAGCAAAATTACTGGATGCACCCTTAAACCAAGAGCACCTATTTGGCAGTAAAGCAGACGTTCTCAAATGGATGGAGGAGAAAGCTAAATCTATGCAAGCTGTTAAAGATTTCTTACAAAGTACAGCCACCTAGATTCAGTAGGTACTGATCTTCAAAGAACTGGTCCCCTTTCCAGTCTCTTTCATGCCTTCTCAGTCCAAACCCAGGGGCAGCAGACCCCCAAGACTTCAGTCTCAGGTTATGCACAGATTTAAGCAGTGGGGTACTCCCACGTCCAAAACAGGGAGTAGTAACCCACCCCCCCATGGTAAACTTGCTCCGTGAGTTATCCTTAACTCCCCCAAGCCTTGCTCAAGTACTTCCATCTTTAGGAGGAAAACCCGCCCTGCATTCAGAAAACTGGGAATACATTACCCAAGACATATGGGTTTTAAACATTGTTTCCCTAGTGTACGGATTCCACTTCCACTCACTCCCAACCCTAAGTGGATGGCCGGACCTCCCCCCAAACCAGTGGGCGGAGGCCCAAAAGCAGGTACTTTCTCTCCTCAACATCAAGGCTATTCAACCTGTCCCAGCAGAATAAAGGGGACAAGGCTTTTATTTAAGACTGTTCCTGGTTCCCAGAAAAGAAAACTCCTGGCATCCTATCCTGGATTTATCTGTTCTCAACACCTTTCTGGTGGTTCCAAAATTCAATATGCTAACTCTCCAGCAGCTGCTTCCTATGCTAGCCAAGGATGCCTGAATGGCAACCCTAGACTTAAAAGAGGCTTACCTGCACATTCCCATAAGGGAATCTTGCAGGAAATACCTACGCTTCAGTTCTCTGCACTTCCCTTTGGCTTATCTACTGTGCCCAGGGTATTCACAGCCATTGCTTTTTGCAGGCAGAGAAGTATTCATATTTACCAGTACTTGGACGATTGCCTGATTCAGGCGGAAAGTCAGGACTTGCTACTACAGTATCTGGCATTTGTAGAGAGACTTCTAACTTCACTGGGGTTATACCATCAATGAAAATAAATAACACCTAGTAACCTGCCAACAGATTGTATTCCTGGGAGCAAGCTTGAACACAACTTCCCAGATGGCATTCCTTATGCCAGCGAAACAAATTTATTTGACAACTTGCTTCAACCTACTGGCCACCAAAACCCAGCTAACTGCAAAGAAAATACGGCAAGCTCTGGGATTCATGGCCTCTTGTATTCTGTAAATTCTGTATGCAAGACTGCATATGAGGAAACTTCAATGGTATCTAAAAAGTCTATGGTGTTAACATTCTCATGATCTGGAAACAATAATTCCTATCATTCTGTGTCTAAGGGCAGAGTTTCTTTGGTGGACAGAGGCCTGCAACCACAACAAGGGACTCTCTTTCACTCTACCCCCTGCCACCCAAACCCTAACAACAGACGCATCAGACTTTGCATGGGGGACTCACATGCCAGGGCAGTGCAGTCAGGGCAAATGAAACCCAAACCAGATGCACCTGCATATGAATAAAACAGAAATGTTAGCTGTACAGAATGCTCTGACAGCCTTCAAAGGCCTTATTCTTCCAGGACAACTATTGGTAAAGACAGACAGCACCACAGTTATGTGGTGCATAAACAAGCAGGGGGAAACACATTCCTACCCACTCTGCAGACTAGCCATGACTCTGTGGAACACAGTCTTGAGCAACCAAGTGCACCTACAAGCTCAATTCCTGCCAGGAAAACTAAATTCACAGGCATACGGCTTAAGTAGACATCTCATGGACCCATACGAATGGAAACTGGAACCCAAAATATTCAAACTTTTGGGGAACAGATGGTGGACACCAGAGGTGGACCTGTTTGCTTCCCCTCAGAACTATCAATTGAACAAATACTGCACCAGAACTCCCCACAGCAAGCTTGGAAGGTGGATGCCCTGTCCTTTTTCTGAGAAGCCTCTCAGTCTATGCCTTTCCCCCTCTCCTCTCGAAGGTTCTACTAAAGATCAAACAGGACAAGCCAAGGACAATCCTGATTACACCAGACTGGCCAGCACTGGTATCCTCTTTTGCGCAGTCTGACAGTGCTACAACCATGGCACCTGCCTCAGACCCCTTCCCTGCTGTCCCAGCAGGGGGGCCAAATTCTGCACCCCTCCGCTTCAGACCCTGAACCTTGCAGCCTGGCTAATCCTCTGAACTCATCTCTAGTAACCCTCAATAAGCAGGTGCTGGATGTTCTTCGTGTTTCACTGTTGCAGTCATTACATTTGGGTAATTTGCTGGCAGGTTGCCCTTAGTCGGCCTGAATATCAATGTATTGGGTCCTGCATCGGTTGCTGTCTCCTCTTCCATACCGTCAGGTCGTCAGGGGTATAAAACATGCAGCCAATGCCATTTTATTCAGTCTTTCTTGCCGCACGGTGCCCGAAGCAGAGGCCGTTCGCAAATGCCAGTCAGCCAACTCATGAAATTTTTGCATTTGAGTTTCAGAACCGAAGTTTTCAACTAAAGCTAAGTACCCCGTTGGGGAAACTTTTTCTTGCTCCTTACCGATGTCCGTAAAAGTTAATAATTGCATTACTTGTGGGAAGCAAATACCTCATAAGGATTTTCATTTGTACTGTATTCCTTGCCTAGGCCCAGATCATAAGGTGTCTTGCTGTAGGTTTTGTGCTAGATTTAACCAATGCACTATTAAGCGTCGGTATATTTTTGCTTCAAAATATTTTGGATCCAGATTTAATTACCCTGAAATGTCGTCGGTTAGCAATCCGACTACTGGAGTTCACAAAGAAAAAGACAGAGACAGACCGTCGAGGTCCAAAACCGACAATGAAGCTTCTCCTAAGCCTGTCGCCGGTACTCAGTGAGGCGCTTTCGCAGCCCCTGATACCCGCTACTTTTGAGTCGCAGACCTCTACAGAGACCCATGCAGAGTCCGGTATGCCATGAGATTCTCAGAGTATTGAACCCGCGGATGTCTCTCCCTTGGATGGGTTTGGAGTCGCTGAGCAGGCACCGGCTTCTGAGGGTGTTTTCAGGCCTCAACATTTTTATATAAAACCGTTGCCAGCTTCAAAAACAAGATCAAAAACATCTTCTAAGTCTAAAAAACCGACACATGAGCCACGTGCTCAGGCCCCTATGCCTTAAAAACAGATGATCAAAATGGCTGAGGACTTAATTACCTTGATCAGGGGTTCCCAAACATCCCCCCCCCCCCGCTAAGAGGCCTAGGCAAGACACTGATTATGAATCTTCAGATCAGGTTTCCATTTCTTCTGATTCCTCTTCTCATCAGCAATTTTCTGTTCCACCCTATGAAGATTCAGATGCAGAAGAATCCATCCCATCTGCATGTCCTCCAGAGGATTATTCTTTAGGAGAAACCTTGCATACTTTAAGGGAACATTTTCATTGGGAGAGTCAGGATTTCTCTGAATCAAAAAAGTGGCTTGGGGATTTCCTTCTTTCTCAGCATGGGCCTTTGGCAATACCTCCTGAATTAGACATTGTTGATGATGTGTTTTATGAATCAAGCATGGCTCTTGATTCCCTACCTCCGGCTCCTAGTAAGCCAGACTGATATTACAGGGTTCCTGACTCCCTCAAAAATCCTGCTGCTGATCCTGAGACTATCTCACAAGGTCCCAAGGGTGTAAAGGCCTCTACAGCCAAAAATCCTACCCCCTCTTCTTACAGAGATTCCAGGGCACTGGATAGATGGGGAAAGAAGGTTTATACGTTTGCAACCTTGGCAATTAGGGCCTTAAACTGCCATTTTCATATGCTTAAATATCAACAGCATGTTATGGCTTATTGAAACAGAAAATTATGTTGATTTCTGATTGTGTGGAAAATAAAGAATTACAGGAATTATTGCATGCAGCAGAACAGGTTGGAAAGCATACTTTGCAATGTGGTTTTGATTCCTTGGAGGCCTCTTGCAGGGCCACAGTTACTTGATCTGTGATTAGAAGGCATGCCTGGCTCAAGGAGCAAAATCTGCCTGATAATATTAAAGCTAAATTGTTGGATGCCCCTTTACAGCATGATAACTCTGTTTGGTAGTAAGGCAGAAGAGGTTTTAAAGAAAATGGAAGACAAAGCTAAATCTATGCAAACTAAAAGATTTCTTACAAGTGCAGCCACCCAGGTTCAGTAGGAACTGGCCTACTAAAAAATGGTCCTTTCTTGTGTCCAACAGAGCCTCTCAAGGCAAGTCCAGGTGCTCAAAAGGCTCTAGATACCAATCACAGGGTTCTTACAGGTCAAAGCAATGGGGTGACTCCGCCTCCAAATCTGGAGGAAACAAAGCACAACCCTACAATAAGCAGTCCTACCTTCACCAAGTACTTATCTTTTGGCAGCCCCCTTGGGGGGGAAATTAGCAGTTCATGCTCAAAAGTGGCAGTTAATTACCCAGGACAAATGGGTATTAAACATAGTATCCCAGTGGTGCAGATTTCATTTTCATACTTTGCCAATTCCAAACGGTTGGCCAGATCTGCCACAAAATCAATAGGCAGAGGCTCAGAAACAAGTTACTTCCTTCATGGATATGGGGGCTATTCAACCAGTACCAGAACAGGAAAAAGGACAAGGTTTTTATTCAAGACTGTTCCTGGTACCCAGAAAAGACAATTCCTGGTGTCCAATACTGGACTTATCGATTTTGAACACGTACCTGGACATTCCAAAATTCAAAATGCTGACTTTGCAACAGCTACTGTCTATGCTGGGCAGGAACGGCCAAAATTTTAAGATCTCCCAGAAGATCACCAACTCCTGCATGGGACCTCAATTTTGTGCTGGAAAAACTCACCCTGCCTCCTTTTGAACCAGCAGTTACTGCGGATTTAAAATTTTTATCTTGCAAAACAGCTTTCCTCTTGGCAATCACTTCAGCAAGAAGGGTTTCAGAGCTACAGGCTCTCAAGGCTCTTGAGCCTTTTATTACATTTTCCCAGACAGGGTGTCCCTCAGGACCAGTCCTTCCCTTATGCCTCAGGTAGTATCCAGTGTGGCTCTTAACCAAACAATTCACCTGCCAACATTTTACCCAAATCCGCAGAACAAGGGGGAGCAGATTCTGCATTAATTGGACGTACACAGACAACTAAGATTCTACTTAAACAGGACCAAATCTCTAAGAAAGTCTTGAGCAACTACTGGTGGCATTTGCTTCAGGATCAGAGGGGAATGCTATATCAAAGCAGACTATTTCAAAGTGGATAAAGCCACTGCATTCGTTTCTGCTACTTGCACCATGGTAAACCTGTACCCAAGGGAATCAGGTAACATTCCACCAGGGCTGCCTCTTCCTCAGCAGCCTTTCTCAGAGGAGTTCCAACCAAAGACATTCTAGAAGCTGCTACTTGGATCTCTGTTAATACCTTCACAAAGCATTATCATTTGCCTCTCTTCTCCAAATCCAGGGCAGGATTTGCCACTGCAGTTCTGCAGGGCCTCATAGCCGCTCCTAATGCTATTTAGTTCCATCCTCCCTTCCATAGCTTTGGGATTCTACCCAAATGTAATGACTGCAACAGTGAAACATGAAGAAGATAGTACAGTTGTGTACACTTACCGTAAATGTAGATGTTCGAGTGTATTCACTGCTGCAGTCCGGGTTACCCACCCTTTTCTATAACTTTTCCTTCCTTCACTATATTCTACAGCCTTTGTGGTGTATTTGCTTTTAAATGAAGGTAAAGTTTATGTTGCTAAAAGTGCATTTACATATAGTGCTGTTTATTTTTATATATATATATATATATATATATATATATATATATATATATATATTTTTTTTTTTTTTTTTGCTCCCCATTTGGGGGGCACCTGACATCTGGGGCAAGAAAAACTGAATAAAATGGTGTCTGCTGCATGTTTTATACCCCTGATGACCTGATGTCATGGAAGAGGAGACAGCAACCGAAGCAGGACCCAAGACTTTGATATTCAGGCCGACTGAGGGCAACCTGCCAGCAGATTACCCAAATGTAATGACTGCAGCAGTGAATACAGTCGAACATCTACATTTATGGTAAGTGTACACAACTGTACTATGTCATTCTTGAGGCAAATTATGCCTATTACTAGAAAATCCTATTCAGAAAAGTGGAAAGATACTGTTCTTGGAGCTAGTCTCAAGGGATAGCCACAACTGTGCCCAACTTACCTCGTATACTAGATTACTTAACAGAAATGCTCCACAAGGGCCTATCCTTCTCTTCAATTAAGATTCATGCCTCTGCCATCTCTGCTCATTATAATACTAAGCCACCCCTCTTCTCTCATCCTCTGGTAAAACAGTTCCTTAGAGGGGCCAAAAATGTAAGACCCCCCCCCCCCCAGGAGAGCTCCCACTCCAGCCTGGGACCTTAACTTTGTATTGGAAAAACGTACACCCCCCCCCCCTTTGAACTGGCTGCTACAACACAGTTGAAATTCCTCTCATGGAAAACAGCTTTACTTCTAGCCATCACTTCAGCAAGAAGTGTGTCTGAACTGCAGGCCCTTATGGCCGTGGAACCCTTCATTATCTTCCATGCGAACAGGGTTTCCCTCAGGACTAACCCATCTTTTATGCCCAAGGTGGTGTCTAGTGTGGCTTTAAACCAGTCCATTCATTTGCCTACTTTTTTCCCTAATCCTAAGAATAAAGGGGAAAGGATGCTGCATTCTCTAGACGTGCACAGACAGCTTAGATTCTATTTGGACAGAACTAAGTCTCTCAAAAAATCTGACCAGCTGCTAGTCAGCTTTGCTGCAGGGGCAGAGGGAAAGGGCATTTCAAAGCAAACCGTATCTAAATGGATAGCACACTGCATCCATTTCTGCTACAAGCACCATGGAAAACCTACCCCACAGGGGATAAGAACACATTCCACTAGGGTTACATCTACCTCTACTGCATTTCTCAGAGGAGTCCCTTCCAGGGACATCCTGGAAGCTACAACCTGGTACACACTTTCACCAAGCATTACCACTTGCCTGTCTTTTCTAAATCCAGAGCTGGATTTGCCATAGCAGTCTTACAGGGCCTGATTGTCAGGCTTAATGCTTCTTAATCCACCTCCACCCTTCCTTAGCTTTGGGAATCAACCCAAATGTGATGACTGCAACAGTGAAACACAAAGAACATAGTACAGTTGTGTACACTTACCATAAATGTAGATGTTTGAGTGTATTCACTGTTGCAGTCCTGGATGTTCATCCTGTTTCACTGCTTGCAGTCATTATACTTGGGTTATCCTGCCGTCAGGCTGTCCCGTAGTCGGCCAGAGTTCCAAAGTCTTGGTCCAGCATTGGTTGCTGTCGCTTCTTCCCTGACGTCAGTGCGCCAGGGGTATATAAGATGTAGCCGACACCATTTTCTTCAGTCTTTCTTGCCGCGCGGTGCCCAAAGCAAAAGCAGTTCGCAAGTGCCGCTCAGCCGACTCCTGAGATTTCAAATTTGATTTCAGATCCAAAGTCTTCAATAAAGCTAAGTACCCCGTTGGGGAAACTTTTTCTTGTCTCAGACCAATGTCAGTAAAAGTTAATAACTGTATTTCTTGTGGGAAGCAAATACCTCATAAGGATTTTTATTCTTACTGTATTCCATGCCTAGGCCCAGATCACGACGTCATTAGTTGTCGGTTTTGTGCTAGATTTAACAAAAGCACTATTAAACATCGGTTTGATTTTGCACGCCATTACCTTGGCCGAAAGTTTAATTATACCATGCCATCAGAACAACCAATGACCTGAATTCACAAAAAACGCAAAGATAAGGATAAGGACATGCATCCGAGGTCCAAAACTGACGAAGCCTCTTCTAGGCCAGTTACCGGTTCGCCAGTTTTCAGTGAGGCGCTTTCCCAGCCCCTGACACCCACTACCTCAGAGCCACAGGCCGCAACCGACTCCCACGTGGAGTTGCCTAGGCCTCTGGATACTCAAGGTGTTGGGCCTACGGAGACTAACCCTACAGATGGGTCCGGAGCCACTGAGCAGGCTTCGGCTTCTGAGGGTGTTTTCAGACCTTCTCAACTTACCATTGCATCTACAGCCAAGTCTAAAGCAACTTAAAGACAAAGAAGCAAGTACAGCATTCACCTGGACAGGCCTCCATGCCTAAAAAAAACAGATGCTCAAAATGGCCGAAGACTTAATTACTCTTATCAGGGGTTCCCTGATAAAAGGCCTAGGCAGGATACAGACTATGATTCCTCTGACCAGATTTCGGTATATTCTGATTCCTCTTCAGACCAGGGATATTCCTTACCCCCCTATGATGACACTGATGCTGAAAAATCTATTCCTTCAGCCTCTCCTCCTGAGGATTACTCTTTTGGGGAAACTTTGCACACCATGAGGAAGCATTTCCATTGGGAGGGCCAGGATTACTCAGAGCCTAAGAAAAGACTCTGAGATTTTCTTTTATTACCTCAACACAGGCCCCTTGCTATTCCGCCAGTGTTGGATATTGTGGACGATGTGTTCTCTGAATCCAGTTTAAACCCAGATTCTCTACCCCCTGCTCCAATCAAACCAGACAGGTACTACAGAGTCCCTGACTCTAACAAATTTCTTTACAGAAACCCTGCTGCTGACCCAGAAACTATTTCCCAGGATCCTAAAGGGGTAAAGGCCTCCACTGCCAAAAATCCAGTTCCCTCGGACAGGGATTCCAGAGCATTAGACAGTTGGGGGGAAAAATGTTTACACCTCTGCAACCTTAGCAGTGAGGGCTTTAAACTGCCAGTTTCACATGCTTAAATAGCAACAATATTTACTGTCTCAGTTATAGCAGAAAATGAATACAAGTGCAGATCAACCTGATTTTAAGGAAATGCAGGATTTATTGCATGCAGCTGAACAAGTGGGAAAACATACTTTGCAATGTGGTTTTGATTCATTAGAAGCTTCTTGCAGAGCAGCCGTTACAGGATCTGTGATTCGAAGGCATGCTTGTTTAAAAGAACAAACCTTACCAGATCATGTCAAGGCTAAATTATTAGATGCTCCTTTACAGCAAGATATTTTATTTGGTGTTAAAGCTGAGGAGGTATTAAAGAAAATGGAGGATAAAGCAAAATCTATGCAAACAGTGAGATTTCTTACAGGTACAGCCACCAAGATTTAGCAGAAATTGGCCTACTAAAAATTGGTCCTTTCCAGTGTCAGGCAGGCCACAAAGAGGCAGATACAGACACCCAAGAGGTAGATCTCAGCCCCAAGGATCTTACAGGCCACGACAGTGGGACGTTTCAACACCCAAAGGAGGTGAGAACAAGTCACAACCTTACAGGAAACAATCTCAGTGACTTTCCCCTACCAATGCCAAACTCTACCCTGTTGGCAGCTCCCTTAGGGGGAAAACTAGCACTTTTTTCACAAAACTGGAAAACAATCACCCAGGACAAATGGGTGCTGAATATTGTGTTTCAACATTACAGGTTCCACTTTCACACTTTAGCGAGGTTAAAAAGAATGCCAGACCTGCCACAAAATCAAAGGGCAGAGGCACAAAAGCAAATTACAGCCCTCATGGACATGAGAGCTATTCAAAAAGTACCTCTGCAGGAACAAGGACAAGGTTTTTACTCAAGACTCTTCCTGGTACCCAGAAAGGACAAAGCCTGGAGAACCATTCTAGACCTTTCCACTCTAAATACTTACCTGGATGTTCCGAAGTTCAGAAAGTTGACACTACAGCAGCTCCTTCCCATGTTGGGCAAGAAAGCTTGGCTGGTTACTTTGGACCTCAAAGAGTCATACCTGCATGTCCCTATCAGACAAAATTGCAAAAGATACCTCGGATTCCTAGCTGGTTCAATGCACTACCAATTCTCTGCACTGCCCTTTGGCTTATCTACTGTGCCCAGGGTCTTCACAAAGTGCCTGGCAGCAGTAATTGCATTTTGCAGACAAAAAGGATTTCAAATATATCCATACCTGGACGACTGCCTGATTCAAGCAGAGAGCAAGGACATTCTTCTAGAGCATCTGGCATTTGTAAAAAAATTATTACGTTGCCTAGGGTATTCAGTAAACAAAAATAAATCAAAACTAGTGCCCTCACAAGAGATAATATTCCTGGGTGCCAGCTTAAATACAACGGCCCAGATGGCTTATATCACACTAGACAAACAAAGACAACTGACTCAGTATTTTCAAATGATGGCAAAAAAGTCCCAACTCCCTGCAAGAAAAATTCTGCAGGCCTTGGGATTCATGGCATCCTGCATACTTCTAATTCCATATGCCAGACTGCATATGAGGAAATTACAATGGTACCTAAAAAGTGTTTGGAATCAACACTCACACATCTTGGAAATGGAAATACCACTAATTCCCTGCCTGCTACAGGAGTTTCGATGGTGGGCACAGGCATGTCACCTCAACAAGGGTCAGCCTTTCACTCTAGCCACAGCCAAGCAGACTCTAACAACAGATGCTTCGGATTACTCCTGGGGTGCACACATGGCAGGAAAATGTATTCAGGGCAAATGGACGACAGACCAACTACATCTACACATCAATCAAAAAGAGATGTTGGCTGTACAAAATGCCCTAACAGCTTTCAAGGACCTTCTGCATCCAGGACGATTACTTTTAAAGATAGACAACACCACAGTAATGTGGTGCATAAACAAGCAAGGGGGCACTCATTCTTACCCCCTATGCAGACAAGCCATGACCTTGTGGAACACAGCCCTAACTTATCAAGTTCATCTGCAAGCACAATTCCTGCCAGGAAAGAAAAATACTCTGGCAGACGAACTAAGCAGAAACATCATGGATCCTCACGAGTGGAAATTAAATCCACAAGTTTTCAGCATTATAATGCAAGCATGGGGTTGCCCGGACATAGATCTCTTTGCCTCCCCACTGAACTGCCAACTACAAAAATTCTGCACAAGGACTTATCAAACACAAGCATGGAAAGTGGATGCTCTTTTATTCAGCTGGAAAGGCCTGCACGTTTATGCCTTCCCTCCTCTGCCTCTCCTTTCGAAGGTTCTCCTAAAAGCCAGACAAGAAAATCCACAGATGATACTGATTGCTCCAGACTGGCCATGCTAACATTGGTACCCAATCTTAAAGAACTTAGCTCAAGGCCCACCTTGGATTTTGCCTCAAATTCCACACCTTCTGACTCAGCAAAACAATCAGATCCTGCACAGTCAGCTCAAAACCTTATCCCTGGCTGCATGGCAGATTTCTTAGCCAAACAGACAACACTTCTCTCTAAAGCTGTTATGGATGTCATTTTGGAGGCCAGGAGGCCTAGAAAATCTTATTCAGAAAAGTGGAAGAGATTCTGTGCCTGGAACCAGGCTCAAAACCTTGACCCTCTTGTCCCTAACATTCCTCAGATACTACAATATTTAACTGAGATGCTGGACAAAGGGCTATCCTTCTCATCCATTAAGATCCACGCTTCTGCCATCTCGGCTCATTACAACACAGATCCTCCTATTTTCTCTCATTCGTGCTAAAGCAGTACTTCAGAGGGGCTAAAAACAAGACCGCCCCGGAGAGCACCAGTACCTACTTGGGACCTCAACTTTGTCTTGGAAAAACTAACTTTACCTCCTTTTGAGACAGCTAATACAGCAGAAATAAAATATATATCATGGAAAATTGCTATGCTGCTGGCAATAACCTCAGCACAAAGAGTCTCAGAACTACAGGCACTAATGGCAGTGGAGCCCTTCATCATTTTTCACCAAGACAGGGTTTCCAGTGTGGCTCTTATAGGTTCATAGGTAGGTAGGTACTAGGCTATCTGCCCTAGGGCCCATACAAGCCTAGCCAAAAAATGTGCCTTGGCTTTCGCCACCCAAGAAAATTATTTTCCTGTGCCCCTGTCGAGCAGAGCCACAGAAGTGATCCCAGGGATGAATTTCCCATTTCCCATCCAATCATCAAGATTTTTCTTGAAGAGTGCTAATGAGGAGCTCTGTTTGACATAGGTAGTCTGTTCCAGAGTATGGGAAGTCTCTGTGACAGGAATCTGTCCCTCCAGCATGCTCTGCTTATTGTGGTGACAAGGTTTAGGTCCCTAGAGCGTGTAGCTCGGAGGCATTGGGATTTCTTTAAGTGGAGCATGTCCAACAGCTCTGGGTTTGACATAGCTTTGTATGTTAGGCAGAGATTGCCCCTGAGTAGGCGATATGCAATGGAGTAAAGCTGTAGTTTTTTGAGACGGTCTGCATAGGGCATCTGTTTGAGGCCAGTAATCCTTTTTGTGAGGTATTTCTGTGGTATTTCCAGTTGTTGTAGATGTCTTGTGAGGTACATACCAAAAGGGGCGTTGTACTCTATAATGGGTCTAATGAGTGATGAGTAGAGGGGAACAATGACCTCTTTTTTTTCTGGATGAGAATCCTTTTGTGATGAGATGAGCCACGTAGAAGGATTTCCTGACCACTGTGGCGATGTGATTATCAAAGGAGAGACTACTGTCCACCTGTGTCCCAAGGTCTCATCACATTTTCGGCATTAAGTAGACTACCAGCTATGTGGTAGTTCATGGGTACAGAGTTTTTACCAAAGGGGGTGACGATACACTTTTTGGCATTGAGCTTCAGGCCATAGCTTTGACACCAGGCATCTGTCTTAGTGAGGCCCTTTTGTAGTTTGTCCACATCATTAGGAGTTTCAATTATGGCTCCTAGTTTGCAGTCATCTGCAGACTTTGTTAGCCAAAGACCTTCTGTGTTGGCCTGCACTTCAGAGAAGTAGATATCAAACAGGAGCGGACCCATGACTGAACCCTGTGGTACTCCACTTGTCACTGGTCTGATGTCGGATTTGGAATCCGCTACTTTCACAGTGTGGGTTCTGTCCGTGAGCCAGTTGGCAACCCATCTTGTGACATAGGGATTTATACCTAGTTTAGTGAGCTTATCTATAATTCCAGAGTGGGGGATGGTGTCGAAAGCCTTGGCGAGATCTAGATAAGCTGTGTGAACTATTTTACCCTCATCTATGGCTTTGGTGACTGCTTCATAGAAGTCTATCATGTTTAGGAGACCTGATCTGCCTTTTAAAATCCAAACTGGGTAGGGTCCAGAGTTTGGAGATGACCAATGTCTTTGAGTTCCACAATGATACGTTCCATGGCCTTGCAGACCAGGCTCGTCAGGCTAATGGGGTGGTAGTTCTCGGGGTCCATCGTGGCTCCTACTTTGTGGAGTGGGATAACCGTCGCAGTGTGCCATTCAGTGGGTACAAAGTCTGAGGTGAGGCTATGATTGAACATGGTACTTAGGTAGGGTGCCAGTTCATTCTGTAGTTTGTGTAGAATGCAGCCTGGGATATTGTCAGGTCCCATGGATGCTGTGTTCTTGGCTTTGGAGAGTGTGTTTTTTACCTGTGCAGCCGTGATTATAGGATCTTTGCATTCTTCCAGTATAGAGATGGGCCCTCTAGGAGGTGAGAGGGGGGTAAAGTTCGCACTGAACCTATCTGCTAGGTTGTTGACAATATCAGTTGGTTCTGTATATTTAGTGCCATTGTGCTGTAACTCAGAGCAGATCTGAGTGTTCCCATTTAGATTCTTGACATAGCTATAGAATGCTTTGTTTTTGTCTTTAGAGTCAGTGGTAATTTTGTTTTCGTAACTAGCTTTGGAGGATTTTATGAGGGATCTCAGCTTCTTACTGAGGTTGACCAAGGGAGTTGTTCCAGTCATGAGATTTTACTCTTTTTTGCAACAGTTTCTTTCTTCTGTTGTAGAGTTTGTTTATGGCAGAGGACCACCAGATTGGCTTCCTTTTTTTGGAGGATAACATCTTGGTTCTATTAGGGATAGCATGATCCATGCACTCATGTAAGTGCTTATAAAGTGCATTTGTGTAGGATTCGGCAGTCAGTACCTCTGTTGTCCGTCTGCATGGGTGTCATGAAGTTTGCCACTTCTGTCTTAAGTGTGAAGTTGGCTTTGGAGAAGTTTTTTACGATGGTTTCCCTAATTGGGGGTGGGGTGGGTAACTATTCACTTGCCAACATTTTATCCAAATCCCCAGAATAAAGGGGAGAGAATTCTACATTCCTTGGACATACACAGACAATTACACTTCTACTTGGACAAAACAAAAGATTTTAGGAAAACTGAGCAACTGTTTGTATCCTGTGCTGCAAGATCACAGGGAAAGGTTATTTCAAAGTGGATAGGACACTGTATCCGGATCTGCTGCACACAGCATGGGAAGCCTGTACCATCTAACATTAGACCACATTCTACCAGGGCAACTGCAACTTCTACTGCCTATCTTAGAGGAGTACCTACCAAGGACATTTTGGAAGCTGCATTACCACTTGCCTCTTTACTCCAGATCCAGACCAGGCTTTGCCACTGCAGTGCTGCAGGGCCTCATAGCCACACCAAATCCTCTCTAGATCCAGCCACCCTAACTCAACTTTGGGATTCAACCCAAGTGTAATGACTGCAGCAATGAAACACGATGAACATAGTACAGTTTTGTACCTACCATAAATGTAGATGTTAGTGTCTTCACTGCTGCAGTCCAGGTTACCCTCCCTCCATTCTTCTTGGCTAGGACTTGGCTACACTTTTCTACCCTGTACTACCTATGTGGTGTATTTGCTGGTAGCTGAATTTTATGGTTTATTTTTCATGTATGCTTTATTAGCAGTATGTATTGCCTGCCTATTTGGGGGCACCTGACATCTGGGCCAAGAAAAACTGAAGAAAATGGCGTCATTTGCATCTTATATACCCCTGGCGCACTGACGTCAGGGAAGAAGCTACAGCAATCGACGCCGGACCAAGACTTTGGAACTCTGGCCGACTACGGGACCGCCTGACAGCAGGATAACCCAAGTGTAATGACTGCAGCAGTGAAGACACTCGAACATCTACATTTATGGTGGGTACAAAACTGTACTTTACCCTCCCTCTAGCCCCATGATAGTCTTTGCTTTCAACTATCCTTTTTGGTTTGGCATAGCTTGTACTATGTGTATTTGCTTTTTGCTGGGGGTGTTCCACACCATATCATTGCTTCATATTTTGAGGGCACCTGACATCTGGGGCAAGAAAAACTGATGTAATGGCATCAGCTGCATGTTTTATACCCTTGACGACCTGACGTCATGGAAGAAGCGACAACATCCAACACAGAAATCCCAAGAGTCTGGTATTCAGGCTGGCTGAGGGCTACCTGCAGGCAGATTACCCAGATGTGATGACTGCAACAGTGAATACACTCGAGCATCTATATTTTATGGTAAGTGTACACAACTGTACTGTAGCAATATACACAATGTGCAGACTTGCATCTGATTGGCAAAGACATGTCAGAAAATGTGAACATAGAATACGATCAGATCTCGTAATTCACAATGCTTAGACATTCAAATGCTATGAGGCATAGATACTTGGCTAAACAGCAAGTTGGGTAGCAAGACCTGTATTAGTGAAGTTGTTAGGTTTAGAACAAGAGCACAGCCAATGAGAGGTGAGGTATTTTTTAAAGTTTTCTTTTAAATAGGGGTAGTGAGGTTTCTTTGGTAATTGTAGTAGGGAGTAGATTCCAGATTTTACTGGTTGAGTTGGCAAATGTAGCGTCGCCTGCAGATTTGTTGGATTATTGGGTCAGTATCATTAGTTTATCAGCTGAGTGTAATGGCCTGGGACCACTATGAGGGGTGAGAATATTTTTGAGGGCAGGGGTGTTATCAGGTTGATGGAGTATTTTATGCGCTACTGTAAGCTGGTTGAACTGTAGAAAGGTAGGATACTCTAGCCATCCCAGGGCTTTGAGGTTCTGGCAATGGTGGGTCCTAAAAGCCATGCCAGTAGTGAATCTGGCTATATGATTGTAACATCCTAATAATTTGTTGAGATTGGTTTTGGGTAGGTTGGTGAGTACAGGGGAGGCATGCATAAGGGTAGAGAAGAGGTGTGATCTAGCAATAGCTACCCTAGCTAGCGGGGTGAAGAAAGGTTTGGCTCTGTGCAGGGAGCCAAGTTTTTTGTTGACGGACTTAATAGCATAATTGACATGTTTATCAAATTTAAGGTAGTCTGTTATTATGCCTAGAAACTTTGTATGGTCATCAGGGGAGGTAATGGTGTCATTGCTAGATTTGATGTTGAAGGAAGGAGGAGAAATTCTACTGTTAGGGGAGAAAAGTAGTAGCTTGGTTTTGTTAGGATTTAGAAGCAGGCGGCGATTAGCTAGCCATGTTTCTACCGTTCTGAAAGTGGTCTGGGTGAGGGTTAGAAGTTGTGTAGGAGAGGAGGTGGAGCATATTAGCATTGAGTCATCTGCATATTAGATGCAGGTGGCTCCTGGGATGGTGATGTGCAGATCATTGATAAAGACAGAGAAAAGAAGGGGAACTAGTATGGACCCTTGTGGGACACTTAGAGTTAGAGGAAGTTGGGTTGACAGCTTCCTCTGCCATAAGACAGCCTGCTGTGTACCGTTTAGGTAGGAGTGAAACCATTGTATTGCTTGTTGGTCTAAACCGATGGTTTGTAGGGTATTGAGCACTGGCTGATGGTTGACCATATCTTAACCTTTTGAGAGATCTAGGAAGAGTGCTGAAAATTGTTTGTTTTTGTTACGATGAAGATTGTTGACAGAGAAAGATAGAAGAGCCGTGATGGTACTGTGGAATGGCCTAAAGCAGTGCGGAGAGTCATCGAGCTTTCCGTTTTGAATAAGAAAGTGCACAATTTGTTTGTGTATGCATCTTTCCATGATTTTAGCAAGTGGTGAAAGAATGATTATAGTTCTAACATTAGATAATTCTATGGAACTTCCTCCTTTATGGAGAGGTATAATGTGATATTTTCCATATTGCTGGGATGGGTCCTTCTGAGATGGATCTGTTGATCAGAATAGAAATGGGAAGCGCTATGGCATCAGCTGCTTTTTGAAGATATTCAACTGGGAGGTGGTTGGCAGCTAGTGTTAGTAGGTTTTAGATTTTTGAGTAAGGTCCGGATCAGGTTGTTAGGTACGGTTTGAAAGGTAAAGGTGGGTTGGGTGCTGGGTGGATCAGAGCTAGATATGCCAGACCTGGTGTTTGTGTCCGATGGAGTGAGATGGGTAGCTAGAGACTGGATAGTTTCATTAAAGAGGGAGTTGAAGCTGTTTGCAATTTCTACAGGGGATTTATCAAGGGCAGCTGATGGGGTAGGAGTGGCGGAATGGCCTGGGCGGAGAAGATTGTTAATACCAGCCCAGAACTTTTGTGGTTTTAGCTGATATTTTTGTTGCAGGAGGTTTGTAGTAATTTTCTTTTATCTAGAATGACAGATTTTTTTGGTCTGGTTCCTTAGCTGCCGGTATCTTACTTGGTCCATAAAGGCTTTGGTAACATGCCACCTGGTCCAGGCTTTGTTTTAGTTTAATTTTGGTTTTATTTAACATATTTATAATAGTAGTCAACATACAAATATAGAGAGACAAAGACATAATGTAAACTACAAAACTCAACCAAAAGCAATATTTAGTATTTCACATTCATTCAACTCTCATCAGAGAGGCACTGATATTCTCCGACAACTGTGTGTTTTTATGTTATATGTAATATTTTTTGAGTTTGAAAGTCACTTATGATTTAATTGCTTATTTTATTTAATATTTCTTAATGCTCATTGAGCGCAAGGGATTTTTAGGAGAAATTAAATGTTTATTTTAATTTGCTAACCAAGACAGGACATTGATCTCGCTGGACCACTTTTTTGCTCAGCCCAGGGAGAGGACAACAGAGAAAGGATTACATAAAGTATTTATATATCAAACACAAAAGTTTATCAGTACTACCCAGTTATACTATGACATGAATGTTCATGTGTAGAGAATACAGTATGTGTGTTATGTCCTTCAGCCTGATATTTGAAGAGCTAGTTAGGAATTTTGACTTAATGAGTTGAATAGCATAGAGGTAGATGGTATTGTAGTAGAGTGGGAGAGTGAGAGAAGAAGCTGGTTGAGCAGGTTGTCCTAAGGAACTGATATGATTATTTGAAATTTGTTGTGGTTTGTTTCTCTGTCCGATTCATGCTTAATAAATTGTAGTTTTGTGCGATGAACCTTTTGTTTTGTGTTATGCATAGCCGGTGTTAGGCACTCGCCGAACCCACAGCCTCAGGGCGCCCCCAGTTATCTCCCCTCATACGAGTGCCCGCAGATGAACCAGCTACGGGTTTATCAACCTCCTCTGCTACTTGTTCAGCATCTTCTAAACATTTGCACAGATGTTTGTCACCGCACTGTTCCGTTTTTTAACTGTTGCCTGTAAGCTGCACTCACTCAGGTTTGCTTCAGTAAAGCAAGAGACCTGACTGGCTGCAGCATTGTTTAGAAGGATGGGGCTCAAGCTGCAATGTTGTGATTAGGTATTCTTGAAAGTTGCTTTGTTCAGATATAACTATACTGAATATTTATGGTAATTTGTTTGCAAATGGAGTAGGTTGGATTGTTGAAGTATAATGAGGGAGGGAGAAATCCTTAAAGATGTGTGGTGTGTCACTATTCAGTCTAGCACACTTGGCTTTCCTGCAGATTTGTCTTTTTTAGTTTGCTTCAGCATTAACTGTTCCGTAGTAAATGTGTGCGCACTGTTATTGCAATGAATCTGAGGCTAATGTTTTTTGGCCAGGTAGTGTTAAAATTATGTAGTACTAAAATACATTTTATGTTTACAGTTATCCATGGTGTTTTGTAGGTTGTATTGTTTCCCCTCTAAACAGAAGGTCCGCTCACATGCTACTATACCCTGGAGTGAGAGCTTCTTTGTCTTTTAGCTCTGAATTTTAAACATGTTTCAATAGGATAAAATATCACGTTTATGTACAATTCATTGAATTTGAGAGTTTGTTTTAAATACTCCTAGCATTTATGCACTTTATTTTTAATCATTGTGAGAGGGGGGTTGCTGGATTATGTATGTATTATAGAGACTGTTGGATGTTCTTCGTGTTTCACTGTTGCAGTCATTACATTTGGGTAATCTGCTGGCAGGTTGCCCTCATTCGGCCTGAATTCCAAAGTCTTGGGTCCTGCGTCGGTTGCTGTCGTCTCTTCCATGACGTCAGGTCGTCAGGGGTATAAAACATGCAGCCGATGCCATTTTCTTTAGTCTTTCTTGCCGCGCGGTGCCAGAAGCAGAAGCATTTCTCAAGTACCGGTCGGCCGACTACTGAAATATTCAAGTTTGAGTTTCAGAACCGAAGTCTTCACTAAAGCTAAGTACCCCATTGGGGAAACTTTTTTCTTGATTTTTACCGATATCAGAAAAAGTTAATAATTGTATTACTTGTGGGAAGCAAATACCTCATAAGGATTTCCATTTATACTGTATTCGTTGCCTAGACCCTGATCACAATGTGCCTGGCTGTCAGTTTTGTGCTAGATTTAACCAACGCACTATTAAGCGTTGGTATATTTTTGCATCAAAGTATTTTGGAAACAGATTTGACTACCCAGAAATGTCGTCTGATAGCAATCTGACTACCGGAGTACATTAAAAAAAGTAAAGAAAAGGACAGAGAAAGGCAGTCAAGATCCAAAACAGATGAAGCTTCTCCTAAGCCAGTCGCTGGTACTCAGTGAGGCACTTTCGCAGCCCCTGATACCTACTACCTTCGAGTCACAGGCATCTACCGACACCCATGTGGAGTCCGGCATGCCGCAACATACTCAGGGTATTGGACCGACGGATGTATCTCCCTCTGATGGGTCCAGAGCCGCTGAGCAGGCACCGGCTTCTGAGGGCGTATTCAGACCTCAACATTTACATATCATACCGACGACAGCTGCAAAACCAAAGACAAAGGCAACTGCTAAGACTAAAAAGCCGACGTATGAGCAACGTGCACACGCCTCTATGCCTAAAAAACAGATGATCAAAATGGCTGAAGACCTTATTACCTTGATCAAGGGTGTACCCATCCCCTCCAGATAAGAGGCCTAGGCGAGACACTGATTATGAATCTTCAGATCAGGTTTCTATTTCTTCTGATTCCTCTTCTAATCAGGAATTATCTATACCTCCCTATGAGGATTCTGATGCTGAGGAGTCTATTCCATCTGCATCTTCTCCAGAGGATTATTCATTTGAAGAAACCTCGCATACTTTGAGGGAACATTTTCACTGGGAGAGTCAAGACTTCTCAGAATCAAAAAAGAGGCACAGGGATTTCCTCCTTCTCCCTCAGCACAAGCCTTTAGCCATTCCCCCTGTTTTAGACATTGTGGATGATGTGTTTTCGGAGTCAAGCTTGACCCCTGACTCCTTGCCTCCGGCTCCCAGTAAGCCTGACCGATATTACAGGGTCCCTGACTCACATAAATTTTTATTTAGAAACCCTGCTGCTGATCCTGAAACTATTTCATAGGGTCCAAAGGGAGTTAATGCCTCAACAGCAAAAAATCCTACCCCCTCTGACAGAGATTCAAGGGCACTAGACAGATGGGGGAAAAAGGTTTATGCATCTGCAACCTTGGCAGTCAGGGCCTTAAACTGTCAGTTTCATATGCTTAAGTACCAACAACATGTTATGGGATTGCTGAAACAGAAAATTATGTTAATTTCAGAATGTGCAGAAAATAAAGAATTGCAGGAATTATTGCATGCAGCTGAGCAAGTTGGAAAGCATACTTTGCAATGTGGTTTTGATTCCTTAGAGGCTTCCTGCAGGGCCGCAGTTACTGGATCTGTGATTAGGAGGCATGCCTGGTTAAAGGAACAAAATTTGCCTGATCGTGTTAAAGCTAAATTGCTAGATGCACCTTTACAGCATGATTCTCTGTTTGGTATTAAGGCAGAAGAGGTTTTAAAGAAAACGGAAGACAAAGCTATGTCTATGCAAACTGTTAAAGAATTTTTACAAGTGCAGCCACCAAGATTCAGTAGACAGTGGCCTACAAAAAATTGGTCCTTTCCTGTGTCAGACAGAGCTCAGAGGGGCAAATCCAGACGCCCAAAGGGTTCCAGATACCAGGCGCAAGATTCATACAGGTCAAAGCAATGGGGAGCATCTACTTGCAAATCAGGGGGAGATAAAGTGCAAACCTACAAAAAACAGTCCCAGTGACTTCCCTCTGCCTGCACCAAGCACTTATCTTTCGACAGCACCCTTAGGGGGAAAACTAGCACTTTTTGCTCAAAATTGGGAGTTAATAACCCAGGACACGTGGGTACTAAACATCGTATCACAGGGATACAGATTTCATTTCCACACTCTGCCAGTGGCAAACAGTTGGCCAGATCTGCCCAAAAACCAATGGGCAGAGGCACAGAAACAAGTTACGTCCCTCATGGATCTGGGTGCCATTCAACCAGTACCAGAACAGGAAAAAGGACAAGGTTATTACTCAATACTGTTCTTGGTACCCAGAAAGGACAAGGCCTGGCAGCCAATACTGGATTTATCAATTTTAAACACATACTTGGACATTCCAAATTTCAAAATGCTGACTTTGCAGCAGCTTCTGCCCATGCTGGGCAAGAATGCTTGGCTGGTGACATTAGACCTAAAAGAGGCATACCTGCATGTCCCAATAAGACAGTTGTGCAGAAGATACCTCAGATTCAAGGCTGGCTTAATGCATTACCAATTCTCTGCACTGCCCTTTGGCATATCTACTGCGCCCAGGGTCTTTACAAAGTGCCTGCACCAGTAATTGCATTTTACAGACAAAGAAGTGTACAAATATATCCTTACTTGGACGACTGTCTCATTCAAGCAGAGAACAAGGACACTCTTCTTCGACACCTGGTGTTTGTGAAAAGGCTTCTAACATGCCTAGGGTACACAATGAATGAAAAGAAATCACAACTGGTACCCTCTCAAAAGGTAGCATTCCTGGGTGCAAGCTTGAGTACAACTGCCCAGATGGTTTACCTTACACCAGACAAACAAAGGCAACTGACTACTTACTTCAAACTGATGGCAACAAAAACCCAGTCTTCTGCAAAACAAATTCTGCAGGCTCTGGGCTTCATGGCATCCTGCATCCTACTAATTCCATATGCAAGACTGCATATGAGAAAACTTCAATGGTACCTAAAAAGTTTATGGAGTCCACATTCACACAGTCTGGAAACAATGATTCCTCTCATTCCCGGCCTGCAACAGGAGTTTCTGTGGTGGGCAAAGGCCTGTCACCAAAACATGGGACGGCCCTTTAGTCTATCTTTTGCCAACCAAACCTTAACGGACGCATCAGATTATGCCTGGGGGGCCCACATGGCAGGAAGCTGCATTCAGGGCACATGGGCGCCAAAACAAATGCATCTACACATCAACCAGAAAGAGATGCTAGCTGTTTAAAATACCCTAACAGCCTTCAAGGACTTACTTCATCCAGGACAACTTCTGATAAAGACGGACAACACTACAGTCATGTGGTATATAAACAAGCAAGGGGGCACACATTCATACCCTCTTTGCAGATTAGCCATGGCACTGTGAGACACAGCTTTGATCTACCAAATACATCTTCAAGCTCAATTCCTGCCAGGAAAACAAAACACTCTGGCAGACGATTTAAGCAGAAACCTTATGGATCCTCACGAGTGGAAACTAAATCCACAAGTCTTCAGCATAACAGAGACATGGGGGAGCCCAGACATAGATCTATTTGCCTCTCCTCAAAATTATCAATTGAAAAGATTCTGCACAAGGACTTATCACAGACAAGCATGGAAAGTGGACACCCTATCCTTCCGTTGGAAAAGCCTATCAGTTTACGCCTTTCCTCCTCTGCCTCTTCTACCCAAGGTACTCCTAAAAGTCAGACAAGAGAAGCCAAAAATGATATTAATTGCGCCGGACTGGCCCCGCCAATACTGGTACCCAATCCTAAGGAACTTGGCTCAATACCCAGCTTGGACCTTGCCTCAAATACCACAACTACTGTCCCAGCAAAACAATCAGATCATGTACAATCACCTACAGACTCTGAACCTGGCAGCATGGCTAGTCATGTAGTCGTACAAACAACACTTCTCGGTAAAGCTGTGATGGATGTCATTTTGGAAGCCAGAAGGTTTAGTACTAGAAAATCTTATGCTGACAAATGGAAAAGATTTTGTGCTTGGAATCAAGCACAAGGAGCTGATACAGCAGAACCAAATATTCCTGAAATGTTACAATTCTTAACTGAGATGCTTGACAAAGGCCCATCTTTCTCATCAATCAAAATCCATGCCTCTGCCATTTCGGCTCATTACAATACAGAGCCACCAATCTTTTCTCGTCCTTTACTAAAGCAGTATCTTAAGAGGAGCCAAAAATTTAAGGCCTCCTAGAAGATCACCATTACCTGCATGGGACCTCAATCGTGTTGGAAAAGCTCACCCTGCCTCCATTTGAACCAGCTGCTACCACTGATCTAAAGTTCTTATCATGGAAAACAGCTCTGCTACTAGCAATTACTTCAGCAAGAAGAGTTTCAGAGCTACAGGCCCTCATGGCTGTAGAGCCTTTTATCATATTTCACCCAGACAGGGTGTGTCTGAGAACAAATCCTACTTTTATGCCTAAGGTGGTTTCCAGTGTGGCTCTTAACCAAACAATTCATCTGCCAACCTTTTATCCAAATCCACAGAACAAGGGGGAGAGAATTCTGCATTCCTTGGACTTAAACACACAACTAAGGTCCTACTTGAGCAGGACAAAAGCTCTAAGAAAAACTGAGCAGTTACTAGTGTCATATGCTGCAAGATCAGAAGGAAAGGCTATTTCAAAGCAGACTGTTTCAGAGTGGATAAGCCACTGCATCCGTTTCTGCTACTTACACCATGGTAAACCTGTGCCCAAGGGCATTAGGTCTCATTCCACCAGAGCTGCAGCTACTTCAACAGCCTTTCTCAGAGGAGTACCAACCAAAGACATTCTAGAGGCTGCTACTTGGAGTTCTGTTCACACCTATACAAAGCTTTACCATTTGCCTCTCTACTCCAAGTCCAGGGCAGGCTTTGCCACTGCAGTGCTGCAGGGCCTTATAGCCGCACCTAATGCTATTTAGCTCCAGCCTCCCAACCATAGCTTTGGGATTCTACCCAAATGTAATGACTGAAACAGTGAAACATGAAGAACATAGTACAGTTGTGTACACTTACCATAAATGTAGATGTTCTAGTGTATTCACTGTTGCAGTCCAGGTTACCCTCCCGCCATCCCCCTGTCATTCTGAAGTTTATCTTTCCTTCTCTGTCTTCTACAACCTATGTGGTGTATTTGCATGTAGATGAAGATAAAGTTTATATTGACATCGGGGGCAAGAAAAACTAAAGAAAATGACGTTGGCTGCATGTTTTATACCCCTGACGACCTGACGTCATAGAAGAGAAGACAGCAACCGACGCAAGACCCAAAACTTTGGAATTCAGACCGACTGAGGGCAACCTGCCAGCAGATTACCCAAATGTAATGACTGCAACAGTGAATAGATTTGAACATCTACATTTATGGTAAGTGTACACAACTGTACTTTCAGGATTTGGCTTGATCTCTCCACTAAGAAGTAGGTAAATGTTTCAATAAAATTAATTGTGATTCTTTATTAATGTTATTAGTAAGTGGTTAAAGATATTTTGTTTTTTAGGATATCACTGCTGCTGTAATTAAACAGCTGAGAGGCGATGCGAATCACATAATACACATACTTTCTTTTGCATAATTCTGGGTAATGGCAGTCTGTAGTAATTTATAATGGTAGAGTTAATGTTGTTAGTATGTTTAATAATTAGTTTTGCACACCTGTAAGGGTGCATTTGGGCAATATTTGTACTGCAGCTGTAGTAGTAGTGCTTGTATATGGTTAGGTTATTAGGCATTTTTTGGGCAGTAGATGTGGGCTTGTGTATTAAGTATTGTATACATCTTGAATGCTGTATGTGATTTTGTGCACTTGCACAAGCAATATGCATAGGCTGCACTCATAGATTGGTACTAGACTGTCAGCCCTATGGCCTATACAAGCCTAGCCATAGCAATTCCCTGGCTGTTTCTTCCCACACTATTTACTTCCCTGGACCCCTGTCTAGAAGGGCGACTGACGTGATCCCCAGGGTGAATTTCCTTTCTCCCATCAAATCGTCAAGGTTGCTTTTGAAGAGGGCCAAGGAGGCACTCTGCTTGACATATATGGGAAGTCTATTCCAGAGTCTGGGGAGGCTCTGGGTCAGGAACCTGTCCCTCCAGCATGTTTTGTTTATTGTAATGACAAGATTTAGATCCCTGGAGTGTGTGGCTCTGAGTGTAGCATGTCCAACAGCTCTGGGTTTGACATGGCCTTGTATGTTAAGTAGAGATCGCCTCTGAGTAGACTATGTGCGACAGAATATAGCTGGAGTTTAAGACAGTCAGCATAGGGCATCTGCTTTAGGCCTGTGATTCTTTTAGTGAGGTATTTCTGCGGCCTTTCCGGTTGTTGCAGATGTCTGGAGAGGTATATACCAAATGGGGCTTTGTATTCTATAATGGGTCTAATTGAGGGATGAGTACAGTGGGACAATGACCCTTTTTCTGGATGACAAGCCCTTAGTGATGAGGTATGCCACACAGAAAGATTTCCTTGACTGTTGTGGCGATGTGGTTATTGAAGGTGGGACCACTGTCCACCAGTGTCCCTAAGTCTCTTATCATACTTTCGGTGTTTAGTGTACTGCCATCTATGTGGTAATTCACGGGTACATACTTTTTCCCAAAGGGGATAACTATACATTTCTTGGCATTGAGCTTGAGCCCCGTGGCTCTGGCACCAAGCATCTGTTTCTGTAAGGCCCTTTTGTAGAGTATCCACATCATTTGGGGATTCAGTAATGGCTCCAAGTTTGCAGTCATCTGCAAACTTTGTTAGCTAGAGTCCCTTAGAGTTGGCCTGTACTTCAGAGAAGTAGATACCAAAGAAGAGCGGTCCCAGGACTGAACCCTGAGATACTCCACTTGTCACTTGTCTGGAGCTGGATTTGGAGTCTGCTACTTTTACTGTGTGGGTTCTGTCAGTAAGCCAGTTGGTAACCCATCGAGTGACGTAGGGATTAATGCCCAACTTAGTAAGTTTATCTATGATTTTAGAGGAGGGGATGGTGTGAAAGGCCTTGGCGTGGTCCAGATAGGCTGTGTGGACTGCCTTACCCTTACCCACGGCTTTGGAGACTGATTCGAAGAAGTCATTCAGGTTCAGGAGACAAGATCGTCCCTTCACAAACCCAGACTGGGTTGCGTCCAGTGTTTGAAGGTTGCCAGTATCTTTGTTTATAAGTTCCATGATAATACGTTCCATGGCCTTGCAGATTAGGCTTGTCAGACTGATGGGGTGGATCCCCCCTTGTGGAGATAACTGTAGCTCTTCGCCATTCAGTGGGCACAAAGCTTGAGGTGAGGCCATGATTAAACATGACACTTAGGTGAGTTGCCATTTAATTTTGTAGTTCATGTAGTATACAGCCCGGGATGTCATCTGGTCCCATGGATGCTGTATTCTTAGCTTTGGAGAGTGCGTTTTTTACCTGTGTGGCCGTTATTACCAGAATTTGGCAATCTTCTGGTATTGAGATGGGCCGTTTAGAGGGTGAGAGGGGGGGTGAAGTTGGCACTGAATCAATCTGCCAGGATATTGGCAATGTCCTTGAGATCAGTACATTTAATGCCATTCTGTTGTAGCTCAGAGCAGATCTGAACATTGCCATTTAGATTCTTGATATAGTTATAGAATGCCTTGTGTTTGTCTTTGGAATCTTTGGCAATCTTAATTTCGTAACTAGCTTTGGAGGATTTTGCAAGGGATCTCAGCTTCTTACTGGCTGGTAAGGGAATTTTTTGCATCGTGGGATTTTCCTCTTTTCTGCAACAGTTGTTTCCTTTTGTTGTAAAGTTTGTTTATGGCAGGGGACCACCAGATTAGCCTCCTTTTTTGGGAGGAGAGCATCTTGGTTCTATTTGGGATGGCACGATTCATGCATGAATGGATGTGCTTGTACAGTGCCTTAGTGTAGGACTCAGCAGTCGAACTTTCAGTTCCCATCTGCATGGTTGTCATGAAGTTTGTCACTTCTGACTTGAGTAGCATGAAGTTGGCTTTGGAGAAGTTTTTTATGACTGTTTCCTTACTGGGGAGTGGGGGTGGGATGTGGATGTTTAGGGTGGATTAGCTTATGGTCTGACCTGACCAACGAGGGAGTGACTATAGTTGTGGAGCATCGATTTCCCATGTTGGTAATTACCAGGTCTAGGATATTGGAGCCTCTGGTGGGACTATGGATTAGTTGATCCAAGGCGTTGGAATTTGAGTTCCAAAAACCGTTGGGCAAAGGTGTTGGTACACGAGTAGTTTTCCCGGTTAATGGCAGGGTAGTTGAAATCACCCAGTATTAGGGTGTTTGGTTGTATCTTAATATTTTCTAGTATGTTTAGAAAGGTGTAGTGGGAATCTTGGGGCATGGTGGGGATCTGTAGCAAGCTACAATTTGGACTGCAGTCTTACCTAGTGTTAGTTGCACCTAGAGAATTTCAGACGCATTGTGTTGGGCAACTAGCCTGGTGGTGTGAGTATCCCTGGTGAATATGGACACTCCTCCACCTTTAGTGTTTCGATCCTGGTTTGGTGGCCGAAAAGTGTGGTAAGAGTTGTAGCCTGGTACTGCAGGGGTGCTCTCTGGAGCCTTGAACCAGGTCTCAGTTACTGCACAGATATCGATGATGTCCTTCAAGGATGCATCTGCAGTCCTTACAAATGGGTTGTCCTGTCGTCAGGCAGCCCTTCGGTCGGCCGGATTCCAAAGTCTGGGTCTGGCTTCGGCTGGTGTCGCACTTCACCCGACGTCATTGCGGCAGTTTTCGGGTATAAAGGCATCAGCCGGCGCCATTTTCCTCAGTCTTTCTTGCCGCGTGGCGCCCGAAGCAGAAGCTGTTCGCAAGTGCCGGTCGGTCAGATCCAGAGATTACTACTACCGAATACTACTTCGAAGACTTCTATAAAGCTAAGTACCCCGTTGGGGACTCTTTCTTGCCTCAGCCGATGTCAGAGAAAGTTAATAACTGTTTATCTTGTGGGAAACAAATACCTCATAAAGATTTCCACTCCTATTGCATACATTGTTTAGGCCCAGACCACGACGTAGCAGCTTGTCTAGCCTGTGCTTCTTTTAACCGACGGACGCTTAGACGTCGCTCGGACTTTGCTGAACAGATTTTCGCTCGATTTTGCCTACATTATGCCGTCGGATCCTCCGACTACGCAAATTTCAAAAGAAAAGGACCGACACTTTCATGGTCCGCGGTTTCGGCGAAACCGCGGTTAAGCAAACCACGAGTGTCTCGGTTTCAGCCGAAACCGAGCAAGTGGTTCTTTCTTCAGCCGATAACTTGCCTTCTACCGAGGCCTCTTTTAACCTGGTAGAAACGGCTTCTGAAATCCAACCTTCTGTTGCGATTTCACAGGATTTTTCAGACACCATTCCCCTAGATATTTCTACCCCTGCACGTGGAGCTGCTAGGCCTCGTCCAGCTATGTCTATTAAGGCCTTTGCCAGGGCTAAAGCAGCCAAAGCATCAAAACCTGTGCCTGCCAAGCCCCCCTCTCACAGGCCCAGCACCAGCTCCCATATGCTTTCTTTGGCAGAGGATCTCATCTCTTTAATTCGTGGAGCCCAGCCTCATCCAGACAGGGCCTCACTTCCTCCTCCAGAAAAGAGGCCTAGAGCAGAGCCCCCTGAGCCAGTAGCCACAGATGATTCCTCTGATGACTCAGATCATACAGACCCTCCTGAGGCTTCTTATTCTCCTTACGAAGACTCTGATGCTGAGGTGTCCATCCCTTCAGCCTCTCCTCCTGAGGAATTTTCCTTTGGGGAAACCTTGCATGCTATGAGGGAACAATTTCAGTGGCAGGGCCAAGATTTCTCAGACTCTAGAAAAAGGCTTAGGACCTTTCTACACTTGCCACATCATAGGCCCTTAGCTATACCTCCAGTTCTATCTGTTGTTGATGATGCATTTAATGATGCTTGCACTGCTCCTGATACTTTACCTCCGGCTCCTGCTAAGCCCGATAGGTACTACAGGGTTCCGGACACTCATCACCACCTATATAAGGCTCCTTTTGCAGATCCAGAGACTATCTCCCAGGGCCCTAAAGCTGTAGCAGCTACTTCTTCTAAAAACCCCCTCCCCTCTGAAAGGGATTCTAGGTCCTTAGAGAGATGGGGTAAAAAAGTTTACACCTCTGCTACTTTGTCAGCTAGAGCTTTGAACTGCCAATTTCATATGATTCAATATCAAGAGTTTATGCTTGACCAGTTGACTAAAAAGCTGTCCTCTGAAGAATCTTTAGATAAAAAGTATATTCAAGAAATGTTACATAACATACAGCAAGTTAGTAACCATTCTTTAAAATGTGGCTATGATGCACTGGAGGCTTCCTTTAGATCAGCCATGACTGGCACAGTTATCAGGAGACATGCATGGTTGAGAGAACAGGCATTACCAGACCATGTCAAATCTAAGCTTTTGGATGCACCTATGGACAAGGTCAATTTATTTGGTGCCCCCGCACAGCAGGTACTAAAAAAGATGGAAGAGAAAGCAAAATCTGTGCAAACAGTAAAAGATTTCTTACAAGTTCAACCTCCAAGGTTTAGCAGGAACTGGCCCTCCAAGAATTGGTCCTTTCCGGACTCCTCTAAGACAAAGAGTCAGGAATAGGCGCTCTAGAGGCAGAAACCAATCCAGGGGTGCCTACAGGGGTCGCCAGTGGCAGGGTAACAACCAACGAGGCACCGATACAGCCACCACCACTACAACAACTCAATCACAGTGACTTGGCGGTGGCACCGCCTACCAGGGAACAACTAGAAGCACCCTTAGGCGGAAAGCTAGCATTATTTTCAAAAAACTGGCACTGCATTACAAGAGAAAAATGGATTTTGCAGACTATAGACAAAGGTTACAGGTTCCATTTCCATACACTACCAGGAAAGAGAGGAATGCCAAACCTACCACCTTCTCAAAGGACAGAAGCTCTAAAACAAATATCTCAATTATTAAGAATGAGAGCTGTGGAAAAGGTACCATTTACGGAGCAAGGGAAGGGATTTTACTCCAGGCTCTTCCTGGTACCAAGAAAGGAAAACAAATGGAGGCCTATTCTAGACCTGTCCGCTTTAAACACATTCCTCATTGTTCCAAAATTCAAAATGCTGACCCTACAGCAGCTTCTTCCCGTGCTGGGCAAGGAGTCTTGGCTCGTAACTCTAGATCTCAAGGAGGCATACCTGCACGTCCCCATAAGACCAATTTGCAGAAGATACCTCAGATTTCTTGCAGGATCAGAGCATTATCAATTCTCAGCATTGCCCTTTGGCTTATCTACTGCGCCCAGAGTGTTCACGAAATGCCTGGCATCAGTAATCGCTCATTGCAGACTTCAGGGAATTCAAATCTATCCCTACCTGGACGACTGCCTGATACAAGCGGACAACAAAAACAAACTAACAGGAGACTTACAAAGAGTTATCTACCTGCTGCAAGCCCTGGGATATACAGTCAATACAAAAAAGTCAAGGCTGATTCCATCCCAAAGAATAACCTTTCTGGGTGCAGAATTGGACACATCAAAACAAATGGCATTTCTAACCACAGAAAAGAAAGAGCAACTTCCTCTCTACTTCTTGGCATTAACAAAGCAGAGCCATCTGACTGCAAGAAAAGTGCTACAAGCTCTAGGCTTCATGGCATCCTGCATAATACTGGTCCCTCATGCCAGGCTGCATATGAGAAAGCTACAGTGGTACCTAAAGAATTTGTGGTCTCAGCACAAGCACAGCCTAGAAACCAAAATTCCAATGATCCCATGCCTGAAGCAAGAGTTCTTATGGTGGGCTCAGGCCTGTCAATCAAACACAGGACTGCCCTTCTGCAAAAGTCAACCAAGACAAACCATCACGACAGATGCCTCAGACCTCGGTTGGGGCACACATGATGGGCAAGTGCATTCAAGGCCTATGGACTCAAGACCAGCTGCATCTGCACATAAATCTAAAAGAAATGATGGCAGTAAAATTGGCAATCCAGGCATTCAGACCTATTCTCCAAGAAGGCCAGTTGATGATAAGGACAGACAACACCACAGTTATGTGGTACATCAACAAACAGGGAGGCACACACTCATACCCTCTATGCCGGTTGGCACTGGATCTATGGGATGTGGCTCTGAGCTACAACATTCAGTTACAGGCAATTTATGTACCAGGGAAGGAAAACATTCTAGCAGACATATTAAGCAGAACTACAACAGATGCCCACGAATGGATGCTGCATCCGGACATCTTCAAAACCATCACAAGAGAATGGGGATTACCACAAATAGACTTGTTTGCATCCCCACTCAATCACCAGTTGAAGAAATTCTGCACAAGGACTTACCACCCACTTGCGTGGAAGGTGGACTCACTATCCTTCAGTTGGAAAAACCTGACAGCATACGCATTCCCACCACTTCCTTTGATGCACAAGGTGCTTCTCAAGATCAAAGAGGAACGTCCGAGGATCATTCTGATAGCCCCAGACTGGCCAAGACAACATTGGTATCCACTGCTGAGGAGCATGTCTCGGGAACAAATATGGACACTGCCCCTGATCCCATTACTGCTGACACAGAACAACTACAATATCCTGCATCCAAACCTAAAAACTCTGCAGCTAACTGCCTGGAACATTACATAACAGCAATTAACCCAAATTTATCCCAAAGGGTTAAAGACATAATCCTGGAGGCTCGTAGACCTTCAACAAGAAAGAATTATGCAGCAAAATGGAAAAGATATCTCATCTGGAGTACTGCAAAGGGGCAAGATGTGACACTGGTGAACATAGCCAACATCCTGGAGTACTTGGCGGAGCTCTTTCATACAGGCCTGTCCTATTCCTCCATCAAGATACATGCATCAGCTATTTCAGCAGAATACAGCTTGGATCCTCCTGTCTTCTCGCATCCTCTGCTCAGACAGTTTCTGAGAGGAATTAAAAATGTAAAACCTCCCAGGAAACCTCCATTGCCAGCATGGGACTTGAACTTTGTGCTAGAAAAACTGACTCTACCTCCTTTCGAACCAGCAGCTACAGCAGAATTGCAATACTTATCCTGGAAGACTGCTTTCCTGCTGGCAGTAACTTCAGCAAGAAGGGTCTCTGAACTACAGGCATTAATGGCAGTACAACCCTTCCTGATCTTCCATCAAGATAGAGTGTCCTTGAGAACAAATCCTACATTTATGCCTAAGGTGGTATCCAGAGTCTCTTTAAATCAGGCTATCCACCTTCCTACATTCTTCCCCAATCCGCAGAGCAGGGGAGAAAAGCTCTTGCATACCTTGGATGTACACAGACAATTACGCTACTACCTGGACAGGACAAAAAACAATAGAAAAACTGACCAGCTTCTGGTAGCATATGCAACAGGAAAGGAAGGAAAACCAATTTCTAAACAGACAATCTCCAAATGGATAGGAAATTGCATTAGATTTTGTTACTCCCACCATGGAAAGAAAACTCCAGAGAACATCAGGCCTCACTCCACAAGGGCTACAGCCACTACCACAGCTTTCTTACGAGGAGTGGCTACCAAGGACATTATAGAGGCTGCTACTTGGGCCTCCGTGCATACATTTACCAAACATTATAATTTACCTCTATACTCTAGATCCCGTGCTGGTTTTGCCACTTCTGTTTTGCAAGGGATACTAACTACACCATAATCTACTCTCATTTCCTCCTCCCCTAGTCTAGCTATGGTATTCTACCCATTTGTAAGGACTGCAGATGCATCCTTGAAGGACATAGTACAGTTTTGTACCTACCATAAATGTAGATGTCCGAGAGGAATGCATCTGCAGTCAGGATTACCCACCCTCCCTCCCCTCTGAGGTACTCCTAGGGTACTTACCAATCTTCAGCTAGCTTGGGGGGGATCTATTATGGTGTATTTGTTTGTATATATGTACATACATGCTTATTTTGTGTGTTTGCTCTCTACTATTTGGAATATTTGGCATTTATCCAAATTTAGCCATCCAAGTGGGCACCTGGCATCTGGGGCAAGAAACACTGAGGAAAATGGCGTCGGCTGATGCCTTTATACCCGAAAAACTGCCGCAATGACGTCGGGTGAAGTGCGACACCAGCCAAAGCCAGACCCAGACTTTGGAATCCGGCCGACCGAAGGGCTGCCTGACGACAGGACAACCCATTTGTAAGGACTGCAGATGCATTCCTCTTGGACATCTACATTTATGGTAGGTACAAAACTGTACTTTCTCCATTTTTAGGAGTGTCTCGAGAGTGTGCATTTTGAGGTTTAGACTTCTAGCATTACCTTCAGATTTTGCATGTTTGTACCTGTTACGGTGATGGTTTTGTCCTTTGAACTTTGCCTAAAAAAGGCGTTATAGGGGTGGCAAGAGCCTTAGCCAGCAAAATGAATCCCAGGGATGACAGGTGCAGACCATCTCTGGCAAAGCATTGTGGCCTGGCGATCATGTCATCCCAGGCAGACAGGTACTGGATCCACTTTGAATGACACCAGAAGCTTAGCCAATTGTTGAAGTCAATCATTTTGTCCTTATATTGTGGTATCATTCTGGGCGAAGGCAGGATGCTAGTCAGGGCTAGGGTCATGCCTGCCTGGGCCACGTGATCTGAGAGCTTTTCCATGTCTCTTTTCATGTAGTCCAGGGAGGTACGTCTCAAGTCATTCACTCCAACATGGACAATGACAGAGTCATATTTGTACTTGTTGTGGAGTGACTTGAGAGCATGCGTTATGTGGCGGATCCTGGCACCCGACAGGCAGCTGTCTGTAATTTTCTCCTTGTTCAACCTGGTGAGTGGGACATCAGTATGCCTGACTATAGAGTCAGCTATGACTAAAGTGTTAGGTACATTGTCTTGCCTTAGGGGCTGTTGCTGGGTGGCACACTGATGTTGTGAGCTATGTGACACTTTGGTTGTGATTGGTGTTTGTTTGCGTTTCAGCTTCGGAGGTCCTTATTGCTTGGGCAGGTTACAGTTAAGGGCCTGCGTATATGTGGATTTAGTATTGCTATCAGTGGGTGTTGGTGGTGTGAGTTTAGAAGGGCTACATGTTGCTTGAGGTGTAGTGCGGTTGTTAACCTTCTCCTCTTGACTGTCTAGCACAATCTTGGGTGGAGAGAGCTTTGCTTCCAGTTTGGTTATGCAAGTGCATTTCTCGCAGGTTGTAGTGTTGGGTGGTAGGAGGAGAGGATTGTCTATGTACATGAGGCAATTGCTGCATTGCCCCACTGTTCCCAGATTCACCAGGTAGACAGGAGAAATCACCGGAAGCTGACCCTTGGACATGCCTGGTTTGGTGCTTTTTTTTGAAAAGTACAGGAGCTGTTTTCCCTTCCCATAGCAAGGTACTTTGCAATTATAAGCTGCTTAGTACCTATGATTAATTTCTCCTTAATTAATTATAAATAATTTCTCCTTATTAATAAGGAGAGTTGAGTGCTTGTATCAGTTTCCTAGCGCTTTCCAACGGGTATTAGAGCAAGTGCTAGCCACAGCGATGCTTAAAGGTAAGATGAAAAAAATGGTTTATCCTAAACACTGCAGTGTGCACTAGAGAAGTTAGATGTGAAAGTAGGTAACTTAAGTTTTACCTGTCTAAAAAGTTAAGTTTTAGTGGAGAGTCACTATTTTTAAAACAGCAAGATTGAAAAGGGGTTATCACTTTTGTATTCTGGTACTATGGAATACAGTAGGATGGCCAATAAATTTAAATAGTTGAAGAGGAGTGATTTCACAAAATGATAATTTTCTGCTTACTCACACAAGCCAGTGAAAGCAGAGAGGAAATGAGATATATGGTCAAATTAACATAAGGGACAGGCAACTAGAAAGACAGTGGTATTTAAGAACAGAATAGTAACAAGGTGGGCGGGTGGGAAAAAATTTCTGCCTGAATCACAAGAGACCAAGCTGTGGTCTCTTTTGAAGTATTAATATGCAGTTAAAAGCAGAATACAAATGAAATGCAAGGTAAAGAAAACAAATCACAGTATTCAAAAAATAAAAAGGCAATAAACTAGTACAAAATACAACAAATAAAAAAGCAAACTAGCCTTTCCTTCATGGCAAAGTGTAGCAGAGTCTGGGTGAGGCTTTCTAAAACTCGCATTGTATGATGGTAGTTATGTATGGTTTCGATGAAGAGAGGAAGGCTAAGGCAAAGTATAATGGCAAAAGACCAGGGGTGGACTGGTTTTGGGACAAAACCTTCAGAATATTTCCTCTATAAAAATACGACAAAAGCTTTTAGTTGTCATTCTACAACTCCACCTAAAAACTGATGGCATTGTTTTGCTATATCTACCCCCGACTAGATAGTAGAATGTAAGAAATATGCTCACTACATCAGCAGTGATGTCTGGTTTAAGCCCACCTAAAATTAAGACTTGAAAAGTTCTCAGTTTTTTCTTCTAGACAGCCAATGACAAGTAAGAATGGTTTTACTGTTATAGCTATCCTGTCCATCCATGCAGTAGTATTAGTGTAGTATTGTGTAGTATTGTAGTGTAGTATTAGTATTAGTGTAGTTACTTTCACAGAATAAAAGGTCCAAGTCTCCAAAAAACATTACATCCATAACATACTCCCATACTCCTGAAATCCCCAATAAGGCACCATATAGCCTCACAATAAGACGCTGTCCGGTTCGATTCTCAGCTAGAGCGTCTTCTGTGTGGAGACATGCGTGAATGGGCGTACCTTCGTTGAAGGTTGTGCGTCAGGACTGGTAACTCGGCACGTAAAAATCAACTACCAAGCATTAGCGGACCAGAGTTCCGCTGTGGCGACCCCTAACCGGGAAAAAAGCCGAAAGACACAACAACAACAATTTATGAAGCAAGCATATGGTAAACATTTCCTTCCTCTTACTAGTTACTTGAAAAGTTTCACCAGTAAGCAGAACACAGCAACATCAAATCATGCAACTCAGGTGATGGCAAAATTTCAGTCACCAGAGCAACCATTATTGCTCCTGAGAAGCAACCAGGGAAAAATAAATTCAATTAAAAATAAAGGTTAAATGGCAAGACCCATGTACTGCAGACACTGTTCATCTAGTTTTTAAGCAAACTGTGCAAAATTGATAAAAGGGGGACGGGACCAAGAACAGAGTGGTGTAGTACACCAGTGATGACTAGGAGGGATGGGGGTGCTATTTTATTGATTGATGCCCATTTGACAATAGCATTTGAGGCATAGATGGTTGGGGCTGAGATGGACCTAATGACATCTGAAGTTGAAATTTGCTGTGAAAACTGTGTTAAAGGCTTTAGACAAGTCTAGAAATAAGTAGTATAGTTTGCTGTTATTTCTAGCTTTATTGACATTATTTATATAGGTTAAAAGTGCAGTGTTAGTATTATGGAATGGATGGAAGCAGCATTGTGTGGGTAATGGTAGTTAGTTTAGCAATTGTTTTTGAATAAGTTTTCAAGTATTTTGTAATTTGGAGAGTGGGATAAGATTGCTGTAGGTCTAAAGCTAGTAATGTTTGCTGAATTTCCTCTTGTGTACAGGACTCACAGAACAGGCAATGCTATTGGCAGGTATGTTAAGGTACTCACTTGGAAAGTCATTAGCTGAGGTACACCATGGCTTGAGTTTAAACGTATCATTTTATATAGGGTGCAGGCACATGTTTGAAGATAAAAGTGGATGTGGTGCCACGTGGCTGCTGGGCAGCATTGGGATTAGATGCTGGGGAATCCTTGGTTAGTGGTTAGGGACACTATCCTATCTATGAAATAAGAGTTGAATTATATTGCAGTTTTGAGTGGTGAGCTATTAGGAGGGAGTCTGGGTTTAATATTTGGCTGGAATGTAAGATTTCTTTATTAGTTGACCAGAATGTTTTAGGGGCTGTATTTGCACTGTTCTTAAAGTTGTTATAGTATAGTTTTTCTCATAATTTATTTGCTTTTTATTATGACTGTGAAGCATTTTGAAGTTGGAGATATTGTGATGTTTTATATTTTTACCATTCTTTCCACGCATTTTCTCTATCCAGCATTAGCATTCCACTCTTTTGGATAGCCAAACTGCATTATTTGTTTTAGCTTGTTCCTTCTCGGGGTCCCCTTCTCTTTAAAATTCTCACCAACCCTCTCCACACACCCGCACAACAGGCTGTAATGCTGTCTTTAACTTGTGTGGGTGTCAGTCCTGTATGTGGGAGTCTATATGGGTGTTCCTGTTCAGTCTTGCGGTAGTGCTGTTTTTGTGTGTGTGTGTGTGTATGTATGTATGTCCTATGTGCAAGAGCCTGTGTAACTGTCTTGTGTGTCTCTGTACTCTGTGAAGAAGTATGTGTGGGTGTCTGTTCAGTCTTGTTAGAATGCTGTCTTTATCTTGTGTGGGTATCTGTCCTGTATGTGGGAATTTGTGTGGGCATTGATGGTCAGTCGCAGTAGTGCTATCTTCGTGTGTGGGTGTCTATGTTCTCTGTGCAAGAATTTGTGTAGTTGTCTGTCTTATGTCTCTGTCCTGTTTGAGGGACTCTGTGGGTGTGTCTGTTCAGTCTTGCGGTAGTGCTGTCTTTGTCTTGTGTGTCTGTTGTGTGTGTGTGAGTCAGTGTGGGGGTCTTTGTGTGCTTCTGTGGGACTGTTTACCTTGATGCTGTACTGTGGCTTATGTAACAACATTGCTACTAAATTCCAGTCAGTGTGTGCATGTACCTCTGTGAGTGGCTATTTTGCTGTGATTTAGGAACTTGTCATAATGTAACATTGGAACTAAATGCCATTCAGTGTGTAACTTGGAACTTCCAAGTCTTTAATGGTCTGAATGTACAGTGATGGTTAAATGGTTTTGGATGAGCTTGATGGGAAAGGGGGCGTGAAGGCAACCTGGTCACGCTTTATATTCTCCTGGGTAGGACCCCCAACAAGAAACTTGCTAGGTGCCCCCCAAATGCTAGCACCGGCCCTGGTATTATGTATTTCCCTTACTGCATAATTTTGTGGGTATTTGGAATGTCCATGTGTAGTGCATATATCCATAATCCAGTTGTTCATTTTCTTTTTTGAGGTAAAATTGGAGATATATAGTCAGCACTGGAAACAAGAGTTGATTAAGAGTAATAAATAGGAAACTTGGCTCCATAGCAGAGACTGATAGATCCCTGACTGCTGCCCAGATGACTAGAGTTTGATTAGCAGCTTGGGAATTGGAGGAGCCAGGTAAGATGCGTTGAACAGCTCAGGTCAGTTGGTCCATCCAAGTGGGGAGAGACTGTGGGTTGTCCTTGCAGCTAAGGCACACCCAAGTGGAGGTTGTGGTATTTTTCCTAAGCTGCAGGAAGGCAGCCATTTGTCATATGGGTGGAGTGGCATGCGGCATGGGCAGGTCAGAGTAATGGGCAATGATGCTTGCCATTAGGCACTTAAACTCACAGTTAGGGTTTCCCTTTTGCTACATATTCTTAAATGTCCTTCTGTGGCTCCTAAATGTTGTTTGACTGAATTAAGTGTAGTAAACTGTCAAGGCTGTTTTCTTCCTGGAGAAGAGCCACCTGTATCTGAATCTCTGCTCATTCTTGGAGGTAGAGAGGATGAGAGAGGCAAACAAATGGTCTTATGTGGATGTCAGCAGCAGAAGACATGGGGCAGAAATAAATTACTGTTGGGGTGTATGTTTGTAAGGCAAATCAATATACATACATGTTGCCAGTGGATTAGGTCACAAAATTCAGTGGTATGCTGAGGTAGGTGAGAGAACAGTTTAACCTTTTCCCAGTGATGATATGCTCTGTTCACTGAGTCTTCCCTTTCTCTTACAAACGTGACTTCAACAGTAAGGAGACGAGAGGAGAGGTAAATCTCTCACATGAAGTTTTGTATTTCTCCTTCATGTTCATCCTTCCCACTGCTGCAGTAGCCTTTAAGGCTGTATGGGTTGTGTCTTGCCGAAGACGCAACAACAATCCCGCTTAATAAAGCTCTGGTTCCCTCCAATACTTACACTCTGAAAGCTTATTGATCAACCCTGCAAAGGGAAAATTAGCAGTCAGAGTGGAAAATGTGCAATACTTTTTTTCCACCTTGTGAAGAAATTGCTCAGAAGCTTCACAAGAACAACAGACAGTCCTTCTCCTTTTTAGCAGATCCTTTCTAGATAGAGAATATTTATTCTTATTAGGTTTTCACTGGGATGTCATCCATCAGATCTTTATAAGCCTAGGCATTACAACCAACTCAGTTTTTTCCTGAATTACCACATTGCATGCCTATGTGGTGGGGGTATGATAGTAAGGAGTTAGCTAAGGGTTATGTGGATGGGTATGTTGGTTTGGAATTATTAAACTTACTGTTGGTGTCTGTCCATCACAGACATAGGGTACGATTGGGGTGAATTTGCAATTTCCAGCCCAGTGATCAAGTTTTCACTTGAAGATGGGCAGGGATGAACTCTGCTTCATGTTGTATGGGGGAGCCTGTTCCATAGTGTAGGGATCCTTTGAGACACACATTGGTCTCTCCAGCATGTTTTATTTGTGATGCAACCAAAGGTCATATCATTGGATCTAGTGTTGCTGGTACTGTTTGTTTTGTGTATTTGCAAGAGGTCCATCAGAATCAGAACAGGGTCTGAGGATGCCTTATATGCTAGGCAAAGATCACCTCTCAGTAATCTGTAGGAGACCGAGTAGAGAAGATAGGGTCTCAAGGTGATCTGTGCAGAACAGAGTATTCATGTCCTGGATTCTGCTGATGAGAAACCTTTCAGGATATTCCAGCTGTTACAGTTGCCTGGTTAGGTATGCAATAGAGGACGTTGTATTCAATGAAGAATGAAAAAAATGTGGTCATCCCCTTTGGGAAAAATCTGTTACCCATGAATTACCACATCAATGGTGGTCCACTGATCACAGAAGGTGTTATAAGAGATCTGGGAACACAGGTTGACAGCAACCTCTCTTTTGACCACCACATTGCCACTGTGGTCAGAAAGTCCTGTGTGGCACATCTCATTACTAAGGGTTTTGCATCCAGGAAGAAAGAGGTCACTGTCTCCCTCTACTCTTCCCTCATTAGGCCAGTCATTGAGTACAATACCCCATTTGGCATGTACCTCACTAAACACCTGCAACAACTGGAGAGGCCGCAAAAGTACTTCACAAAGAGGACCTTGGGCCTTAAACATTTGTCCTATATAGACAGACTAAAAAAACTCCCAACTATTCTGTGTCTCATATCACCTACTTAGAGGTGATCTCTGCTTGACTTACAAAGCCATGCCTGACCCAACTCTGTTAGAAATGCTACACCGGAAGAAATCCCAATCCCTTTGCACCACACGCTCCAGAGACCTCAACCTCATTACCACAATCAAAAGAACAAGCTGAAGGGACAGGTTCATAAACCAGAGACTGCCCACGCTATGGAATAGACTTCTCATACATGTCAAGCAGAGCACCTCACTGGCCCTCTTCAAGAGAAATCTTGATGAGTGGATGAGAAATAGAAAATTCACCCCAGGAGTCGCTCCATTCGTTTTCCTCAACAGAGGCACTGGGAACTAAGGTCGGGTGGCACAATGCCAGGGTAATCCTATGGGCTAGGCTTGTAAAGGCTCCAGGGCCATTAGCCTAGTACACACCTGTGAACCTATGAAGGATCTGATGAGGGCTGAGTAGTGCACTGTAACCTACTTGGACCTGCAGTCATCTGTGAAAATGGTAAGCCTGAGACCTTTGACATTAGACTTGACTTCTGGGAAGTAGATGCTAAACAGGAGATGGCCCTGCACAGAACCCTGGGGTATTCTGATGGTAACTGGTCTCCTGGTGGAAGTGGTCTAACAAATCCTGACAACTTGTTTCCTGTCTGTAAGCCAGCCAACAATCCAGTGCGTTGTATGGAGATTTATATGTAGTTCTGAAAGTTTGTCAACAATATCTCAATATACTGCAATCTGCATTCAGCTAACTTGTATTATGTTATACTTCAGTAGTAGCGTTGAATGTTCTTATGTATAATTGCATGTAATCACATTTTTTGTGTGTGAACTTTGTATCATGTTGTATAACCGAATGTACTTAAATGCTTCTTCCCTATGGATTTTTTCTTCTTTATATGGTGTAGAATTGTGTATAATCGCAATTTCAGTGGGAACATTTGGATGTTTTATGATGTGTAACTTGTATGTGCTTGTCTGTGTTTTTTCTGGAGCTTTTCTCTCTGGGCCTGTCTTGAAAACTCTCTCTGTCCTAGCCAGGCTTTCCTGATAAACAAATGATAAATAAATTAAAAAAATAAAATTCTTTAGAATGCATTGGCAGGTTGAAGTAGGCGGTGTGCATTGTTTTTCCCTCTTCCATACCCTTAGGGATCCTCTGAAAGAAGTCTACCAGGCTGAGTAGGCAAAGACCTTCTTTGTGGTCCTGTTAGGTCATGGTTGAGGCTATTTAGGAGACAATTTATTTAGGGTCCTAATGGAAAGATGAAAAGTCAGCAAGCAAAGGAGAGTAGTAGTGCTGAAGTTGAATTCATTGTCAAGTCTTGGTGAGTACCTTCTCGAGGTGGACCCTATTTTTCACAAAATCTCACCAAGGCAATACTGATATATAGACTGTATTTATATAGCATACATCATGGACAGAAGTAAGTCAAGAACAAAAAAGATAACTGGGTGCACAAGTCCCAGGATAAAAAAAGTGCTCAGTCCTGGTAGGCACCCTGGTGCCAGGACTGGAAAAAAGAATGACAGTGTAGAATCCTCAAAATACAGAAACATTGCTACAATGGGACCAGGCCAAGCCCAGGTGGAGGATGCCCCCCCTGTTGTAGAAGGAAGTAGCAATCCACAAAAAATCACAAAAACAGGCCAATGAAGAGCCATAAAGATGAAAGAGTGGACTGTTGAGGATAAGAAAGAAATTATGTATTGTTACTATTATGCAAAACGCCCATAATTTCCAGACAGAGGATAAACAAAGAGATTAGGAGATAAATTAGAGGGAAAAAATACTTTCACAGGAAAAAACTGTCAGAAGCTTCAAATAAAAATTTGTGTTCTTTAATACAACAGATTTTTGAAAAACAGTATATAGATAAAGAAACTTTGATCTGTTTGGATAAAGAAGCATCTGAGGAAGTCTGAAAATGTAAACAACAAAACCTAGACATTTTGAAAAGTATAAAAAAGAAATATGGGCATGGGAAAGAGAGAGAAATTTGATATGGTGCAAAATGTGCAAAGGAGAAAGTCAAGTTAATATAGAGAAGGCAGTCACAAAGATATTTAAAGAGAAATACAGTTGAAGGCATCCAGATATGGAAAAGTTCACAATAAAAAAACATTAATATCACAAAGATGGAATGTGGAAAAGAAAATGAGTAAAGCAGAAGTTGAAGTTATGGAGTGTTAGTGAAGTGAAGGATTTAATGTAAAAAGTTTAAAATGGACTACATCGCAACAAGATGGAGCGAGTCCCCAAAATAAGGTGAAGGAAGATCAGGAGACATCTGAAGAAGACATATGGACATGAGAGAAAAAAAGAGATTTAATATGGTGCAATATTTATGCAAAGGAGAAAACAAAACTAACCAAATACAAAAAGAGCAGCACCAAAGATATTTGAAGAGAAATACAGGCAAAGGAATCCAGATATGGAAAACTTTCCAATACAAAAAAATAAGAAGACAGAGGAAAAGTAGAAAAGGAGATCAGTAATGGAGAAGTTAAAGAAATAGAAAAGATTTGTTGTTTAAAAACCTAATGCAGAACGCACAACAGGAATAGAGCAATGGATATCCAAATTAAGGGGAAACCAGTGAAACGGGAAATAACTGGTCAAGTGCCATATCAAGATATTTTGGAGCCTTCCACAGGAAACCAGTATAAAAGTTCACTTTAAGCTAGATAGCAAGGGAAGGAACAGGAGACTGTGGAAACTGTGATGTAGTCAGTGTTGAGGAGTGCTAGGTCAGTGAGTTCCCATATGACAGAGGAATAGATGGCACAGAATGAAATTGAAGAAAAGGTACCACAGGAAGATGCTGTAGAACTTTCTATAGAATGCTCGCAGGAAGTGAACAGCAAAGGATGTGCTCGCAGTCTGGAAGAAAATGAACTAAGGGAAAAGTTGCTTGATTTAATGGACATGGGTAAATTAAAATCAATGAAAGAAATGGACTGCAGAAGGTTAATAAAACCCCAAAAGTCAGAAATCTGATAAAACAAATGAACACAGTAATTAGGACTGTCCATAGAGATCCATGCGACAGAAGTGAACAGCATATATTACTATGCATCTAAATTAATAACTGATAAAGTTCTACCACAAGAGCACAGGGTAGTGAAGCAAAGGAAGGGGAGAAATCAAATACCATCATGGAAGTATCGAATAGAGAAAAATATAAAGCAATTAAGACAAGAAGTGACACTGTTAGAACACTATAGAAGAGGGAATAGATCAACAAAAATACTAAGAAATGTAGGTGTGATAAAACCAGTACGCAGTAGTAGAACAGACCAGGATCTATCATGCACCCTCGCAAATAAATTAAAAATTTCAGCATAGGCAGAAAAACTTAGAAGATACACAGATAAATATAAAGGAAAAGTACAAAATAAGCAATTTAGTGATGACCCACAAAAGTTTTGTAGAGAATTGGGAAACAAGGTAAAAGGAATTGAAAGACCACCAAAAAAGAAATAGATGCGTTTTGGAGAAGTATTTATGAAGATCCTGTGGAACACAACAAAGATGCAAAATAGATAAAAGAAGTAAAAGAAAGGATAAGAAATTTAAAGGTACAGGATATGAAATGGGATAAAGTAACAGCCAGAGAGATTGAAACAAAGTTAAGAAAAGCCTCTAACTGGAAAACCCCAGGCCCAGATGCAGTACCCAACTTTTGGTTAAAAATATTAACATCTTTGCATGAAGACCTAGCCATGAGTAATAACTGTTTATATGTGCATCCCGAGTAGACACCAATCTGGCTAACAACAGGTAAAACAATGCTCCTACTTAAGAGTGAACCTGCAAGCTGCCCCAAAAATTATAGACCAATAACTTGCCTTCCAACGACGTATAAACTATACACTGGAATTGATGCCTACAGAGTTTATAGTCATTTAGAAAAAACTCAATTATGGCAGAAGAACAAAAGGGCAATAAAAGAAAGTCGTATGTAACAAAGGATCATTTGTTGTTTAATAAAGTCATAGTGAAGAACTGTAAAAAGGGAAAGAATCTTAAGTATGGCATGGATTGACTACAAAAAAGCATTTGATAGTATCCCACATTCATGGATAAGAGTGCTTAAAAATAAGATACACCCTACACTGATAGACCACTTTACAGTGACCATGAAACAATGGCAGACCCACTTAGCAATTAAGCCATGATAAAGGACAAATTATTAACCAAGGGATAAAAGTCCAAAGGGGATTTTACAGGGTGACTCTCTGCTGTTCTGCCTTGCCCTTAACCCATTAAGCTATTTACTTAGCTTAGGCCATGGCTGTAATTTGGCTCCTAGAAAACAAAGTCTAATGACGTCTCATCTTCTATTTGTCGACAATTTAAAACTGTATAGCATCAGATGAGGAACTGAAAGCACAGCTGCAGGTTATCAAAACATTTTCAGATGATATTAGAATGTCATTTGGCCTTGACAAATGTGCAAAAGCAACCTTTAAAGCAGGAAAACTGCAGGACCAGAAAAAACATCAGTTTGGGACAAGAATGTGATATAAAAGAATTTGAGCAAGAGGGAGTGTATAAATGCTTGGGAATTGAAGGATCAGCAATAAAACATGAATAAATGCGAGTAAAACTTGGGAATATTTTAAAAGACTTAAATTAATCCTGAAAACAGCACTGATATCTAGGAACAAAATCCAGGCTGTAAACCAATTTGCTCTTCCTGTCCTAACTTACAGTTTTGGAGTGATTTGTCTGGCCCCAAAACATGTTAGATTAGGTATTAAAACAAGAAAGATGCTTCATGCTCACGAAATGATTTATAAAAATCAGTGCATACCAAGATTATACATTCCCCTTTCCAAAGGAGGGATGGGCCTCCTTGAAACTGATTACATGTATAGATCTGCAGTTGTGGGGCTCCACACATATCTGCTGAACTCACAAGACCCAAACGTAGTGAAAGTTTTGAAACATGAGGAAAATAAATCTAAGATGACTTCCCTGCTTAACTTAGCAGATGCATATTGGCGTCAAGCAGGAATGGAACTCTCAAGTTAGAAGTAGATAAAAGTCAGGCAGCAGCTAAATGTGCCAAAAAGCAAATCAACTGAAAAGGCAAGAAATGTGGAAAATGCATAAATATATTTGCAAGTATAGAAAACTTCTGGAAGAACCTCATGTTGATCAGGAACGAACGCAGAAATGGTTAAGGAGAGGTGAATTCAAACCAAGAAATGAAAGTTTAATATCGGCGGCACAAGATAGTGGGCTATGTACACATTGGTTTACAAAGTCCATTGAACATGTGGGAGAACAAACAAATGTAGGTTTTGTGAAACAAAATTAGAGACTGTCGCACACCTAGTTGCTGGTTATGACGTAGTAATGGCAGAAGGACTGTATAATGAAAGGCATAATAATGTGGCAAGACTGTTACACTGGTGATTGTGCAAACATTATGGGGCTGAAGTGCTGAAAAACACTGGAAACATGAGCCACAAAGCATCATAGAAAATGGTGGTCTACATCACATGGGATCATCCATTACCAACAGTTCAAAAGATAGATGCTAGAAAACCAGATATAGTGGTCCAGGAAAAGAAAACAGAAGTAGCATTGATCATTGAAATCACCACACCCTTTGACTACAGTGTCCTGCGCACAGAGAGACACAAACATATAAAATATCAGGATTTGCAAGCAGAAAGGAGAGCAATGTGGAAGAAAGATACCCAGACAGTTCCAATAGTAGTAGGATCAACGAGTCTTATAAAAAAAAAAAAAGTCTAAAAATCTTATTTAGATACGCTAGCAATACATGCAAGTCCATATGAATTACAGGAGGAGTCATTACTGGGCACATTGTGGGTGCTGCAAAGAGCACTTTTGGCTGACATCAAAGAGTGAAACAATACTAATTTTGTCAACTTTAATCATACTTTGACTAAGGAATGGGGTCCATTCCCATTGTGGTATTAGAAACCTAAAAGATTTGGAGAAATTAAAAAGAGAGACAACCAGATACATTGTTAGGACCCATTGAAGCAATGTTTTTGGCTTTAGCAAGCGCCACCAGGACCTGCTCTCTGTTTATAGCTGGAGGAGATGTGCTTGAAGGGATTTCACAGAGGGTTGTTGGAGATGTGTGGGGGGTTAAGTTAGAGCTACATTTATCATCTAGAAGATTTGCTTTGTTACCCAGGTCGGTGAAAGTTGTACCATTTACCACCAATTCTGTGCAGTGCTGCATGCTACCTTTAAGGTTCCTGACATAGCTGAGGAAGGCCCTGTAATTGTCCTTGGCCTGAGAGGCTATCTTTACCTCATAACTGGCCTTGTTGGACCTTATTAGATCTTTGAGTTTCTTGTTTAATTTAATCAGAGGGCTCTTGTCTCATTGAGTTGCTCTGTCTGATTTTGGCCATGACTTTTCTTTTTTTCTTAACAGGGTACATGTCTTTTGTTACATTCCACCAGTGAGGTTTATTATTGGTGGTAGATCGGGTTTGCTTCTAGTAGGTATGGCAGCCTCAATTAAGTCATTTGTATGTTAGTACAGTATTTCTTTGAATAATTCTGCATAGGCAGCTGTGTTTTCAGGATTTGTGGTAGCCCTGAATTTTGACAAACTGTCACTTAAAGCGGATGTAGTTAGCTTTAGAATAGTTTGGGATTTCTGGGTAAATTTTTATTTTGAGGGAGACATTTTTATAATTTAAACTTAACAATGAAGACATGGCATCAAGTAGGGGGGTGTTGGGGGGGCTGGAGCAATGCTCTGCCATGGCAATGAGTACCAGATCTAGTATGTTTGATTCCCAGGTTGGAGTGGTCACTGTGTTGTCCAGGGTGTTTGTGTCGACAAAGTCATGGAAATTTTATGCCTGTGAGTTAATGGCAGTCTGTTTCTGCATTCTGCAGAGTAAGGAGAACTTTGTAAGATATGGTATTTCTTGTTTAGGCTCCTAGCGTTGAGCAGTAGCACCTTAAGGTTGATTTTTTTTTTTTGGTGTGCTGTGTTGGTGTTTAATCAACATATATATATATATATATATATATATATATATATATGTATGTATATATATATATATATATATATATGTATGTATGTGTGTGTGTGTGTGTGTGTGTGAATGGATCTGCTTTAGTAGATCGAATTACAGAAGACCAAACTTTACGTAACTGAGATGAGAAGAGAAAAAGTTTAAGACCGACGACCGTGCACAAGATCGGAACTTAAAACTTCACACTACCTAAATATGTTGAATGAAGATTGCGGTACAGTGAGGATCAGAAAGTCTACCCTTTTCCTCACTGTTGTGCGATCTTGGAGTTGATATATTTAATTTGCAGGGGGGGTGTAGGGTGCAGGGGAGCTTGCCCCCCTGGAGAAACATAACGAAAAAAAAATGACAAATTCCTGCTGGTTTATATATACCTACTCTGAGATCACACTACAGTGAGGAAAAGGGCAGATTTCCCAGTCCTCACTGTACCACAATCCGCATTCAGCATATTAAGGTAGTTCGATGTTCTACGTTCTGATCTTGGGCACTGTCACTGTTTTAAACTTTCATTCTTCTCATCTCGGCTACGTACATTTTGGTCTTTTGTTAGATATAGATGTACTTCAGTAGATTGAATTGTCTATATATATATATATATATATATATATATATATATATATATTTGTGTGTGTGACAAACTGAAATGCTGCCAGCCCAGCTAGCTGGAATTTTGTCAATAATCAGATGTCATTTGTGAATAAATGTAAGAGAACTATATGTTATGTGGATGTTAAACTACTGGTGCAGAAGTGTGTGTTGAACTGTATGTTATCTACTGAGCTTCAAGAATGTAACCACAGTGTACCCTACTGGAAAAGAACAGAAATGTATTTAAAGTATATTAATGGTAGAAGTCAGAACATAGAGTAAACTTGCAAAACTTCAAGAAAATAAGTTGAAATTGTTTACAATTGTGGTAATTAATGCAGAGAGACAGGATGTCTAGAGCTAGAAGGTTTTATTTAGTCTTGAAACAGAAATAATTACTAGGTTTAAAATGTAAAAGTGTTTAACTGTTTTACAGCTTCCAGTTCTAGGCAAACTTTTGAGAGATATGTACTTCTCCCATAGAGATGTTAAAAAATGATGTTAGTTTCTGTTAGCATGGGAGCTGAAGGCGGGTGACAGTGTCATCCTGGCTAACCCAGCAGTAATGTGTATTATTAATTTAAGAACTATCTCAGAAAGTGAGTATGTGCATTTTGTATT